>NW_027104750.1:168725-170974 GCF_000696795.3 Halyomorpha halys
TATTTATTCTGAGGAATAATTTAAGGAAATACTTTCAACTTAATATATTTCATTAATAAGTTCGATGCCATTAATGAAATAACCTTGTAGTTTAACCATTATTTAAAAAAATTAAAAATACTGCATATTGCATAATGTTATCAATTTAATTAATTCTTCATACTTGATCTTAAAGATCTTCGTTGTGTTAAATTAATTAAAACTTATGTTACGTTCAAATCTCTATTTAATTAATTATGAATTATTTTGCCTAGAGAAATGTTTTACGCAGCCATAGTGTGATAGTTAATCAAGGGGAGAGTTTCAGCAAGCAATGATTTGTGTGAATGTTCCTTTCAGAGCGAAAGATTGATTTGGAAAATTAATTAGGAAATTTGTCTTTTAATTACTTATAGGGGTTTCTTGGCATCCATTACATATAAATGCTGAAAACGATTTCAATGAATATGACCAATTAGCGCTATAATATTTTTCGAAATTGAATAAGCCTTTTCAGATAATTAATTATACCATTAGATTATTGATTTCGTTTTTTGGAAAAAATTATCTTATTAAACCTTTTATTTACGTCAAATAAAAACATCATTTATAACATATCTATCCATAAAAGTAATGCTCATCACATTTCAATATATTCAATCTATAATTAGTAATTAATTATATATAGTAATATTTATATAATTACTGAAAAATCGTAATAAATTAACCAAATGTACTATTAAATAAGAGATATGGAAATATACTAATTTCATATTTGACGAAAAATAAGTTTAAAAAAATTAGTGCATTATGATGGTGAGATTTAGTTCAAACTGATATATTTAACATTTTACAAATTATTGCGGTTAAGCAAAATAAGATGTGTTAATTGTTTTTAATAAAGTTTGTTATTCGTTTAAATATTATTATTTACTAATTTTTACTTTTAACTTATTATTATGAAGAATGTTTTGATATTTAATTAGTTTTTAAATTTAAAGTTTTTTCGATAGGCTGGAAAAGAGGGAAACATAGGATAAATGGGAGATTAAAACGGACTCAGAGGGGAAAAAAAATTCAACAAGGATGTAATTGTAAAGATTGAGTTGCAATTAATACTTTACGATTACTGTTTTCTAGTATTTAGGGATAATGGAAGATGTATTATTATTGATATATTTGAATAAAATAACAAACGGTTTACGAATAGTGACTATCATCATAACTTTCGATATCGCTGTGGAAATGAAACATGACAGTATACCATGAAAAAAATATCTCAGTTATTAAAAAAATATCTATGATTAAATATTTATATTTTTTTTAACCTTTGAATTTGACAATTAATTTATTCCTAGCCTTTTCCACAAAAAGAGAAATTTATTTCACAACAGATTAACTAAATCTATTTTATACTGTGTCATATAGCAGTTCAATATATTTGGGTTAGTACTGCATGTAAAAATAAAGCATTTCTCTCGAAACAATTAAAATGCTAGTTAGTTACTTGTAATAGTTTACGATTACTGTTTTGTGGTATTTAGAGATAATGGAAAAAAAAAAATCATTAATATTGTTTTTAATTATAGCAATTGATTAATGTTCTGTGCCATGTACTAATTGTATATATTTGGGTATCACTAATTGAAAAAATAAAGCATTTCTCTCTCCAAGGCAAATATATAAGGAAAATATTTTCTTAATGGTATAACCAGTCGTTGGTGTTAAATTTTCTTAACTAATTATTTCTTCTGAAAAAAATAACAAACAATTTACGAACAGTGACTACCTTTATAACTTTTGTTATCGCTTTGAGAACGGAACATACACCTGGCACTGTTGCGCAAAAATTAGTTAGAATAAGAAATATTAGAAACTAATAGCTAATATTACTATGGATGCTATGTTTATTAATCAATGATTCATTCATGAATAAGGGTCGTATACATGATAATTTTAGCTATTAGTTTCAACTAGCTAATGTTTGCCCATCTCTGACGCGTGGTATATCATTAGTTAATTTAGGTACTCGGAGATTCCGCCTCCTGAACAAACACTATGTCGATTCTGCAAGATAAATAACATAAAAAATCAGTGAAGACTAAAATGACTTTATTCTAATATATTTACAAGAACTACATGTTACTCAGTCTCTATCTTCTAACTTATATCTTACTTAGCTATCTAGTCTAGAAAATATATATGTACTCTGCAGAAGAGGGGGTAGTAAGAATAAGGAAATAAGAGAGGGGGTTTTGACCAATCGGATA
>NW_027104751.1:0-918 GCF_000696795.3 Halyomorpha halys
GCGCGAATTTAACAATTTTATTTTATCTAAACGGGCTTTTGTATTAAATTAAACACGCAGTTGATTTTTTCCGCTTGGTTCAACGTATTTTTGTACTTGTATGGTGTTTGTATGTTTGTATTTACCTGACGACATGGTCCCCACTCACTTTAGACGAGAACTTCGCCCAAGTCAGTAAGTTTCTGTTTTTTTAAAAAAATATTTCTTCTTTTTTCCACCCCCTCATATTCCGTCCCTCTTGTTTCTTGCTAATTTTAACTTCCTATTTTTTTACTCATCCATATTACGGTGCATCTTTTATCCATTGTAACATATACATCGTTTTAGTTCTTGCTCATTGCACTATACTACGTCATTTTAGTTCACACATTTCATTATCCTGATTTCAATTGTTTTCGTTATTTTTAAACATTACCCATATATTCTATTATGATAATTTCAATTACTCATTATTTATATTTTTTTTTTCACCTTTCATTATGTTTATTTCTTTATTTACTTGAACACTGTCTGTTTTTAATTTTTTTTTTTCAATAATAATAATACAATTCTTTATTTATTCTGGGATTGATCCCTTTAGAATATTACAAGCATCAAAATTAGGCTTTAGAGCCTAAGAGTACGATATAAAATAAAGATAAAAATGATCAATATTAAACAGAATGTATAAAATAAAATAAAACCATATGACATATCATAAAACATAAGGTGACTAACATCTAATAATAAATAAAAAGAAAACAAAAATCATATACAATAAAACTACAAATAATAAATGAAAAGGTATAATTTCTACTAATCTACATATCGTTATTTGGAAAATTTCATCTCGGGAACTATTGGATGTAAAGGGTATTGGGGTTCAGAGTTTAGCAAATTTACTCTTCTTTAAATAATGTGCTATTTAAGAGTATTGTG
>NW_027104751.1:2489-2964 GCF_000696795.3 Halyomorpha halys
CTAATTTAATTTTGTTTTGTAGGTTAATTGACTAAGGTATATTATTATAGAATAGCCTGCAACATTTTAATAACTTTGTTGTAGCTGTGATATTATAAATAAGGTAGGATATTTTATGATTCAGAATGTTTTTTAAAATAATTTTTAATTTTAGTGATTAGATCGTGTTTGAAATTGTTAGTTAATAAATATCCTTGAGAATGGTCGAAACGTTGGAGCTATAAGGAAATAAATATATTGAGATTATAAGTTTATTTTTTTATTATAACTGATAAATAAATAAAGGTGCCTAGTAGAAAGTGAAATATGGAATAAAATATGTACTTATACGAAAAATATGTATAAAAAAAAAATTAAGAGTGTTGAATGAAATTTCTTCCGAATCCAATCCTTACAGTCCAAAATCCTTAATGCTCCTTACTTTGTCACAAATCAAGTCATCCATCAGGACCTCAATGTTCCATATGTCGCCGAT
>NW_027104751.1:3014-3322 GCF_000696795.3 Halyomorpha halys
CTATTTATATATCTGAAAATATTAATTATACAGTTAATTTCTAATCAGACACAATAATCTTGAACTATTATAATTCTGAAATTTTGAGTAAAATTAATTTATGATGAAAATATTTTTAATTTTAATTAAAATAATGAATGAATAAATAAACTAAAATAATATTGGAAATATACCAAACCTGCTATATGAGATGGGTTAAACAATGTATTTTTGCTAAAGTGTTATGGTAATAAGGTTTTGTAATGGATATTGCAAATTGAATAAAATTACTATAACATAAAAATAGGTAATTTAACATAATATGATGT
>NW_027104751.1:3974-4509 GCF_000696795.3 Halyomorpha halys
ATGGCAGTTGGTAATGATAAAAATTGCAGGTCCAATTAAAATTATATAAGTATCTCGAAAACTATTGAAAGTAAAAAGTTCTGTTAGGACTCATATTTTAGCAAATTTACTCTACTTTGAATGATTTTGTATTCTATTTTATAGTTTTTTAGGTAATTTTAACGATGTGGAATTCCGAACGAAATTTTTTTTTAAACGTTTAAAAACAGCGGCCATTTTTTATTTCCCCTAAGTAAAAATGGCAGACTCACCAATTCAGACTAGTAATCATACATAGTTTCCTATAAAGCAATAAAAAATTTAAATGAAATAACTGAATTTTTTTTCTCATGAGCTCATCCTACGAGAGATAAGGATCAAAAAATATTTGAGTTTTTATTTAACACTCATTAATAATGAGTAGTACCTTAAAAAAAAATTGTAATAAGAATAAAAAAAAAAATAACCAGGCAATGTTCTAAACCAGTCATTCCCAATCCATTGTCGGAAATAGAATAAAGGGCGTCCCAAACGCTTTTTTGATTATTTGAGGACT
>NW_027104751.1:4559-5478 GCF_000696795.3 Halyomorpha halys
ATAGGTAATTTAACATAATATGATGTAACCAAATTAATTGGTACATAGTGCTATTCTAATTTAATTTTGTTTTGTAGGTTAATTGACTAAGGTATGTTATTATAGAATAGCCTGCAACATTTTAATAACTTTGTTGCAGCTGTGATATTATAAATAAGGTAGGATATTTTATGATTCAGAATGTTTTTAAAAATATTTTTTAGTGATTAGATCGTGTTTGAAATTGTTAGTTAATAGATATCCTAGAGAATGGTCGAAACGTTAGAGCTATAAGGAAATAAATATATTGAGATTATAAGTATTTTTTTATTATAACTGATAAATAAATAAAGGTGCCTAGTAGAAAGTGAAATATAGAATAAAATATGTATAAAAAAAAAAATTATGAGTGTTGAATCAAATTCCTCCCGAATCCAATCCTTACAGTCCAAAATCCTGAATGCCTCTTACTTTGTGACAAATCAGGTCATCCATCAGGACCTCGATGTTCCATATGTTGCCGATTTGGCCAGAACCAGATACCATTCCATTCCATGATAAACTTCTCAACCACCCAAATCCACTTGTTTCTAACCTGGGTTCTACTTCATTACCTAATAATCCTCCTAGGCGTCTAAAAAGAAGACTGCCTCGAGATCTTTTCCTCTAGAAATGTTATTGGAGTTCTATCAGTGGGCAGATTTTCCACATGTTTGTATACAGTTATAAATAACAATAAATAATTTTATTATTAAAAAAAAAAAGTGTTGAATATATAGAATTATGCAAAAGAAACTTGGTTAAAAAAAAAATCGTGCAATGTTCACAGGAAGCATGAAAATATTAAAAAAAAGTTTTACGATGCAATTTTGACTGCACTTGTACTCCAGATATAGTTACGCCATGTATCGAATTCCCTTCCAGGATGGAGACATCAAAG
>NW_027104751.1:5528-6109 GCF_000696795.3 Halyomorpha halys
AATTAGGTCGCTCAAAAGTGCATTTTGAGTCACCTTTATAGTGCATTTGTCAGTTAAAACCATTCAGATGACACAAACATTACAAAAAGGTAATTAATAGAACTAAGAATAAACTGTCACAAAAATATGTTCTCGCGACCCACGTATGGAGAGAGAAGCCAGAGAACATGCCGTCTTGATATGAAGAAAGTAATCAAATACGCGGCGAATTGATGAGATGAGTAATTATGTTACGTTCACTAGCTCCGGGAAAACTCTCTAATAAGTTTAATCGATACAAAACCACTTGTCTCTATTCTCACGGTTTCTCCAGAACAATTTTTTATCTGTAATAACATTAATAAAAAAAAAAAAAAAAATGAGACATAAATTCCGAAACATTAAAGCATATTTCATGATTATGAGAATTTATTCTGGAATGTAATCATAAAAAAAAATAATAATAATAATGTATTTAACTTGATACTTTATCGATATCCCTCAATAAAAATTATATATATAAGTATAAAATTCTAGTTATATACATTTTATTTATTTTTTTCAAATCGATTTCTAACTTTTATTCGTAGTGAATGTATTTT
>NW_027104751.1:11285-13250 GCF_000696795.3 Halyomorpha halys
ATCTGGTATAAAATAAAAATATATATTTAAAGTATAAACGACATTCATTAATTTTTTTTTATACCCTTAAGGGAAGATTTGGGATAGTACAAATAATAATAACAATAGGTTCATATTACAAGTTTATAGAAAAGGAACCTAAAAAAAACCTACAATTTCTTTATTTTTTCAAACACAATTAAGGTAACACTACGATACAGGAATATATATATATATATATACATATATATTTTATAGGTAAACAACCTATTCTAATTATGGTGGGATGATCAAGTCTTTATTTAGTGGGACCTCCATGAAAATAAAATTCAACCCCTCTCTGCCGGATTCGAACCGGTTGCGAAGTCGAAGCAGTTCCGAGGTTGCTAATACAGACACCTCAACTCCTTGGGCCATAAACGGCATATATTTAAATAATTAAACACTTTATTTATTTGTAATTGAATTCAGGATGCAATTGGTTAAACGGAAATATGGTTAAAAAATTGCGGAATCCACGTTCCTAAACAGGAACAATGGTCTGTAAACATTAATGGCGTAGTGAATAAAAACAAGATTTCTACACAGCAGAATAATTTTTTATACTACTATTTACTATAGGATTTACTACTATTTATATACTATTTATTATAGGATTGGAGGAAGATAGTCTGGGTGGCGGTCAATAAAGGTTTCAAAATAGTAACAAAAAACTATTCATTGTTAACCAACGTTTCGCCCCACATTACAGATCTTCGACAGGGCTGATAAGAATGACGTTCTGATGATGATTGGGCATCACAACGTCATTCTTATAAGTCCTGCAAAGTGGGGCGATACTTTGGTTAACAATAAATATTTGTTTGTTACTATTTTGAAACCTTTATTGACCGCCAACCGGACAGTCTTCCTCAAATCTACTCCATACTATCTTCTTCCAAAACATTTATAACTTGTTTGTTTACATCATATTTTTCATTAATAATATTTATGAAAGTACGTCTCGTTCATGCCAACTCCCAGTTGTAAATAATGGAAAAGTCCTGGCACCGATAAGGAATAAATTAATTAGTCATTAAATGATGAGTTGTTTCATTTCAAACGATCGTTTTATTAACTTAGAAACTAATAAAGTTTTTTTTTCTTTGTCAAACATTTGTTTTACTTACTTTTTTTGTTTTTATAACTTTTATTGAAATCATAAAATACTTCTGGCAGTGCGGTCGTGTTGTGTGACAACGTTCATAGTTAATATTTATTCATTTTTAATGATGAGTAAGAATGTGTAATGGGGGTGACGGTAGCAACGTGGTAACGCGCCTGTCTGCCAATCCAAAGGTTACGAGTTCGAGTCCTCGGCCCTACCCGGGATTTTTTCAAGCATATAATTATAAAATACTCACAATCCCCTCCCCCCTCCCGTTAGCCAATGGGCGGCACTCACAAAAATAGGCATAGGTGTGACGAACCTACCCAATGAAAATCACGATGTCATGAAACCTGCGATGTATTTCCTAAGTACATCCCACGAGGCCTTGGACCACCACGGTCTATCACGCCAATAATAATAATAATAATAGAAATGAATAATGGGTATTTTTTCAAATAAACAAAACCAAAGAAACTTTATAGAAAGATTATTTTTTTTAGAAATTGCATTTAAGCCCTGTAAAACCATTTCAATGAGAACAAAACATATCTAATATTAAAGGCGACATTAATTTACTTAATTTGCATTAAGGGGACTTCAAAACATGTTTTCCGTCGAAAACTTGAGATTGGAATTTGTTTGGGATTGCAATACTTTCCCTTACTATGTATCCCACAGTATATATAGAAAGTAAAATGGGTAGATTTGGCCTTTCCAATAATTGATATATAGTTAACACCAAATTATCCCCAAAACCATATAATTGTTAAGGATAATTGAGAAATAACAAAAGAAAACCAAAAAAGCAGCATACAAAAAGATCTAGTGAAGGTATA
>NW_027104751.1:15440-15767 GCF_000696795.3 Halyomorpha halys
GGTTTAACGTCCTTATGTTCTTCGACTTAGGGCAGGAATTACGAGTTATCCTGCAGATTACTAACCCATTCTAACAGGTCTGTGAAAGTACAGATTTAATTCGTGGGCCCGCCACGAAGTAAAAGTTAACCCTCCCAACCTAACTCTAACCACACAATACTTAGTTTGTGGCTCAACACGCTCGCCCATACATATTTAATAATGTTTTTTTAAATAAATAATTCATTTGTACTAAAAACTGCTTGATGGAGAATACAAGCTTGAGTATGATAAAAGTTTATTTATATTACAAGACTCAAGGAAATGTTAACTTTTCTTGAAACTTCT
>NW_027104752.1:0-376 GCF_000696795.3 Halyomorpha halys
TTCGTCGTAAACCTACTGACTGCCCTACAGTTTCATTTAATGATGTTATTCTTACACCTGTCGAACAGATCCGCTATCTTGGACTACATTTGGACAAACGATTAACCTGGAATCCTAAAACAAGACTGAAAAGAGAGGAAACTGCAAGTCAATTTCGACTATTACAGCACTTACTAGACAAACGATCTAAACTTCCAACACATTACAAAAGACTGATCTACACGACTGTAATACGGCCAATCTAGACATATGGAGTTGAGCTTTGGGGTTCCACTAAACCGTCGAATTCCTCTCGTATCCAATCCTCACAATCCAAAATCCTTCGCAAAATCCTCAATGCTCCTTACTTTGTTACAAATAAAATCATACATTAAGA
>NW_027104752.1:426-785 GCF_000696795.3 Halyomorpha halys
AATTCCAACAAATCCCATCAAATCACCTTTACCGTTCGTCGTAAACCTACTGACTGCCCTACAGTTTCATTTAATGATGTTATTCTTACACCTGTTGAACAGATCCGCTATCTTGGACTACATTTGGACAAACTATTAACCTGGAATCCTTACACAAGACTGAAAAGAGAGGAAACTGCACGTCGATTTCGACTATTACAGCACTTACTAGACAAACGATCTAAACTTCCAACACATTACAAAAGACTGATCTAAATGACTGTAATACGGCCAATCTAGACATATGGAGTTGAGCTTTGGGGCTCCACTAAACCTTCGAATTCCTCTCGTATCCAATCCTCACAATCCAAAATCCTTCG
>NW_027104752.1:2642-2774 GCF_000696795.3 Halyomorpha halys
GAAACTCGCGAACAATCTCATATCTACTGTTGTTGTGAAAAAACTCAGAAACTAGTGAACAATCTCATATCTACTGTTGTGAAAAACTCAGAAACTCGCGAACAATCTCATATCTACTGTTGTTGTGAAAAA
>NW_027104752.1:2882-5064 GCF_000696795.3 Halyomorpha halys
AAAAAACTCAGAAACTAGTGAACAATCTCATATCTACTGTTGTGAAAAACTCAGAAACTCGCGAACAATCTCATATCTACTGTTGTTGTGAAAAACTCAGAAACTAGTAAACAATCTCATATCTACTGTTGTTGAGAAAAACTCAGAAACTTGTGAACAATCTCATGTTACTTTTGTTGTGAAACAAACTCAAAAACTAGTGAACAATCTCATGTCTACTGTTGTTGTTAAAAAACTCAAAAACTAGCGAACAATCTCATATCTACTGTTGTGAAAAACTCAGAAACTCGTGAACATTCTCATATCTACTGTTGTAAAAAACTCAGAAACTAGTGAACAATCTCATATCTACTGTTGTGAAAAACTGAGAAACTAGTGAACAATCTCATATCTACTGTTGTTGTGAAAAACTCAGAAACTAGTAAACAATCTCATATCTACTGTTGTTGAGAAAAAACTCAGAAACTAGTGAACAATGCAACAATACTTGTGTTCTTCACAGATCGCACCCAACCATCTTCTCATATATATTATCCATGGTCACCAATTTTCTCAACAACAACAATCTCATCATTAGAACAAAATTATTTTAAAAATTTAACTTTTCTTTTAATCCCTCTGGATTCGCCGATGCCTACAACACTAATTGTAAATTAAAGACGGACGCTAAGAAATCCAGCTCCACATTTTTCATAATTTCGAGTGTTGTAGATAACTGTTTTGAATCTAAATGACGTTTCTCAATGTCAACAATTATTATCAAGCAAGATCGAGTTGTTTCGATTTTTTACGACCCCATTACTTTTGATTGTGAGTCCCATATCGATTATTACCCAAGTCGAACTGCGCTGATAAACTGTACTTTACTAGAAAATAATCTAACGAAATGTACGAAAATAGCTCTATTCGTTTTTATACTCGAAGTAAAACAGTCAGACTCAATGGCTGTCCCCTAGAAGTGAAAAAAATTATTAATTTAATAGAAATTATTTTTTTTGTTCAAGCAATACTTTTCTCTTCTTTTTTATAATATCGTTAGTGAAATTTACAATTGCATATTATACTATACATTCAATAAATTTGATCTCAGCTACAATGGAGTTATAAAGGCGTGTAGAGAAACTACCCATTGGTAGCACTCTAATTACATTTTTACATTAGCAGATCTCGTGGCTATTTTCTTTTCAGAGGCCTCGTAGGATTATCAGGAATGGAAGAGGAGGCAAGGTTTGAAACTAGTGGGTTTGGGTGGTTAGGGAGTTTATAATGGTAGGAATGATATCTGGTCCTGGCTAGTTCGGTTACATGGTTACACATGGAACATTACCCAAGCAAATACTAATTGTAATAATTAATAAAGCACTGAGACAATTATTAATAATTTTTTCAAAATTTTGGTTTCATTCGCCTTTTCCGTGCTGAAATGTCACAACCTGATCGACTATGGCTGCACCTCCCTAGTTTAGATCCTGGGTACACCCTTGGTCAGACCCCTAATATACATTTTTAATATATTTTCAATTATATGTTATTTTATTATAAAATGTAACTTAGAAAATTGACTTTAATTTTCTAAATTCAAATACATCCCATCTTTAAATAATACCCCACTTATTCCTGTCGAACAGATCCGTTACTTAGGACTACAACTGGACAAACGACTGACATGGAATCCTCATATAAGACTAAAAAGACAGGAAACTCCTCGTCGATTCCGACTATTACAACATTAACTAGACAAACGGTCTAAAATGCTAATCCAATACAAAAGACTGATCTATATGACTATTATAAGGCCTATCTGGACATGCAGAGTTGAGCTTTGGGGCTCCACTAAACCATCAAATTCCTCCCGAATCAAATCCTTACAGTCTAAAATTCTTCTTAAAATCCTTAATGCTTTGTCACAAATCAAGTCATCCATCAGGACCACAATGTCCCATATGTTGCCGATTTGGCCAAAACCAGATACCATTCCTTCCTTGATAAAGTTCCCAACCACCTAAATCCACTTGTTTCTAACCTGGCTTCTCCTTCATTACCTAATAATGCTCCTAGGAGAGAAGATCATCTACTAGGAAAGAAGTTGGTCTCGAGATCTTCTCCTCTAGAAATGTTATTGGAGTTCTATCAATGGGTAGATTCTCCACATGTTTGGATCATGTCACTATGCCACCTATAG
>NW_027104753.1:0-3935 GCF_000696795.3 Halyomorpha halys
TTATTTTGTTGTTGTTGTTGATTGTTGCTTAAATGTTTATTTTATTTTATTTCAGGTAAGTAATGACGGCTATTATTACATCTGTAAAGTTCTGAATTGAAGGTAGGAAAAAAATTTAAAATAATTTGGGAATTTAAATTTTATTTTTTTTATCGTTATTAAATACTTAGAAATTTTTTCCAATTGTTGAATGATATTTACATAAAGTAGAGATGCATTATACTACTAAAATATAGATATTATCAATTATATTCACATAATAACCATGGTAACTGTATGAAATCACTATATAAAAGGATCTATAGAAAGGGCGGGGCAGGTTGGCCTGATGGTATGACTAGGCTCTGGTGTCCCACATAACAAAAAAATGTGCAAAAAATCTTTATACCTGTTTACTTTTGCTTAAAAATATATGAAAAATACATTAAGTAGAAATAGAATATCGTGAAAAATTTCACGCAAAATTCTCTAATGGAAATACACGTTCTGTACCAAGTCTCTCAAAGTAGTCTGTGTGTGAACAGTTAATCTAAAAAATGAAACGTCGTACATGACAAATTTATCCCTGAAATATTATAGCAATATTTCATAAAAACTAATGACAATAGACCACTTTATTAAATCGATTTTTCACATTTCTTTAATTTACAAAAAAGAATCAATTTCTGAATTCGGTTTATCAAAATACAATTATGTGGTATTTCATATCAACTTGGTCTCATCGTCAATTTCACTTTACACTACATTGCTTGTGACTTCTCAAAATATTTACTATCTGCTTATACCCAAAAAAAAAAAACAAAAAAATAAGGGGTAACAGATTTAGGGTTAAAACTTAATGGATTTGGATTTTGTTTGAAATGATCTTTTCCTGTAAAGTAATTTATTCTATTAGTTTAATCGAGTCAAAACCATAATCACAAAATATGTACACGTAATATTATATAATATGAACTATGGAAAACATTGAAAGCCAATTTTAGATTTTGTTTCATATTAATATCCAGAACAATTAAAATTTATTTTGTATTGTACTCTATTATATTTTACAATAATTTTCTGTTTGAGAATGAGAAATAAATTTAAAACGAAACTTATTTTGATCTTTTCCTTAAATTTCTTTATTTTTATCTAACGTTTCATCCCTTAGGCAGTTATGAAGAATACCTTAAATTGATTTATACAAGTATAACATTTTTAATTTCTATTATTCCCAAGTCAATTCATTAATAAGTTATACTTTAACAACAATCACTCTTTACTCTGACACACTTTTAGTTAAATGACCTCTGAAAAGATCGAAAGTTGCTTTGATGGAATAGCATCCCGTTTTAAGATAATTAAGCCCAACTTAGTTAAATTCTGGGACCGCTTGAAGCAGACGGACTTAATTTTCCTTCAGATCTACTTGATACGATGCTGCCACCTTAGCAAGAGCAGGTGCTATATAAGGTCCTTAGGCTAACCACCAAGAGGATCCATTTCCTGAGCAACATCTCTCTTCTCTCTCCCGTCTCTACCTAACTCCCTATTCCTCCTTTCCTACTCTCCCTCACCCGCTTTCCCTCCTTGATTTTTTACCTTCAAGCACATATTTATCAGCCTATGTTTATTTTGTATATTGTCATTTGAATATTGGTTTAAATTTTATTTTGAAGATTTGTTTTTCAGTTTATTTACGTTTTTATATTGTTTAGAATGGGAGTCGATTTGGCCGAGCAAAATTGACTCCCATTCCAAATAATTATCCGTAAAGCTTGAATTAGTATAATTTTCCTAACACTTTGGAGGATGTTACTAAAAGCTCAGCTCCATATTCCAAGTTAGGCCTTAAATTAAATGACATGTTAGATAAGGCTGGTTATGTGGAAGACCAGCTTATTTGTCTAATTTTTTACTGAACTGCAAAATTATATGTTCTTATTATAGAGACAGGACAAACGCCAGACACTAATCTTAACAGAGGTAAAGGTATATCTTGTTCCCGCTGACAAGACGTGATCTCCAAAAATACCTCCATCGGAGTGGCATCGCAGAGTCACCGACATGCCCTCGATGATATGGATGGACACCATATTTTAACGTGTACAGACCTAAAGATTATACAAAAAAGTGGAAACCAACTCAAAGCAAAAGTCAACTTATATTGGGCTGCGAGAGCCTTAAAGGTTAAGGTTTACTGGCTTAAACGCCTCATTCCTGTGGTTAATTTTTTAAAAAATATATTATCAACTGAAAGTCAAACGGTAAATATTTTAAAGATATGAGAATACAAAATGAGTTAAAGAATTCCGTTCCAAATAGAAGAAAAATAAATAAATAAACAAAAAACTCATCCAAAAACTATCACTTCTTCTTCCTACTCCTTTCAAAACACTCAAACTTAAAACTTCGACAAATATTTATTACTGCCTTACACTTACTGAAACCAATTTGAGCATGAATTCTAAATATTTGGGACAGCAAAAGAAGAGTCACATGAATAAGCTTCAAATATTTAGTACAAAAACATTCAGGACAAATAGAAATGCACCTTGGTACGTCAACAACATTACTTTATGTAAAAATTGATTGATGGTCCTAACACTCTCATAAGTAAGTCATACCCGATAACGTGCGTAGAAAATTGAAAAAGAGAGAGATTTTGTGGTGTAATAATTAAATTTGGTATCACGGCTAGACGTGATGCCGCTGGATACTGGGGAAACAACAACTAAAAATTCTAGTTCTAATTGGGTTATATTTATAGCGGAATAAATGGAATATTCCATGTTCATAATCCTTGTCTATTATAGTAGATTGCCGCCTATTCAATATTCTAGCTCCTACGCAATTTACGAGGCTGTAGTTGAGACCAAATATCGACCCTGCATCCAAAGCTCACCACAAAGGACATAAAATATTAATAGCGTTAAGGGTGCAGTTAAAAAGAGGAGCGCTTAATGATTCGAGTTAAAAGGGAATGGCGTAAGGTCTGAGGGCTACTGGAAAAGCGAAACAGTAGCCCAAAGGGAAAAAACCCGAAAGCTATTTAGCTAAGTGAAAGCGGTTGCTTTTAAACTAACTATTAATGAGCCTTTTATTACAGAGCTCTGAGGGATTCGAGTCCAGCTAGCTCCATTATTGGCTACCATTTCCACTGATAAAATGCTAACATCGAGTTTAGCTTAGGGTAAAGTACATAACATTTATTCTATGTCGAATATTGGGTTACTATAACAAATTAAGGTTTTTTATATAGTTAAATCTATTGTTGGGATTTGTAGATACTTAGAAATCTTAGAAATCAATAGTCACGGGAAATCATTTGCGTCTTTATATTGTGTGATAATGATAATCTCAATAATAGAACTAATCCAGGTGGAACCATCTACAATCGGTTGTCTCAACATATAGCATTAAAAGATATATTCTAGAAATTCGAAGAAGCAGCAGCTAAAATAGGCCCAAAGTTAATGAAAATAAGGCTGTACATGCAAAGTTCAATAAGGAATGAGGAAGTCAATATAAAGTAACTTTCAGAGTTTCAGTTCTGTAAACCAAAGTACCTGGGAGGCCTCAACACAGATGACAACAAAGTAAAGAGCGAAATACTAGGATAGCAGCAGGAAATAGATATAATTTCTCACAGCAAAGAATATTAAATTTTGGAGCTCTCTCTATAAGAATGAAAGTGGTCATATGTAAAACCCCTAACAAGAAATTAAGGAGAAGAAGAAGTAATGAGTAACTGATGGCTCTGTTTGGGGAACTCAAAATCGTGGCAATAATGAAAAGAACTCGAATAAGATGAATAGGACGTCTAGAGAGGTGCTCTGCCAAAAAATAACCCAGGAAGATGTATTATAAACCAGATGGAAAACGAAGAAGAGGAATATTTGAAATAATAAACCAGTTCACATATTGAATTCAGATATTTATTTTTGCTTGGTTAT
>NW_027104754.1:0-766 GCF_000696795.3 Halyomorpha halys
AAAAAAACTAATTATTAAAAACAACAAACAAATATCACCGTAAATAAACAAAAAAACAGGAAAAATAAAGATTATAAGCAATGAAAGAGCTTGTGGCTAGGTGGCTGTTAACTAGCATTGCTGGGGGAGAGATTGTCACTATCAAGCAAAACCTGATACAACAGGAGGCCATTTTTGCAGAGAGTTGAGCTCTTAATGTCTGCAGAGGTGCTGGTTCGATTCTAGCCTTGGTAGGTTGCCTTTAATTTCGGTGCGGATCCGCGGAATGGAACTCGACTATCACACTCGGGTTAGAATTTTTTGGTTACTTATATAGTACGGCGGTACTACCACTTCAG
Organism: Halyomorpha halys; assembly: GCF_000696795.3. Classification (NCBI taxonomy): domain Eukaryota; kingdom Metazoa; phylum Arthropoda; class Insecta; order Hemiptera; family Pentatomidae; genus Halyomorpha; species Halyomorpha halys. The sequence continues at coordinate 339 of NW_027104754.1, forward strand.
GAAATGCAGGAAAATTCGCCAAAATATAATTTTTGACAGGACATATATTCTAAAGATCGTAACTTAGATTGAGTTAGTCCTTGAAGTTAGTGCCACCGCGCTCCCCATAAAGTATACAATGCTTACATTAAATATAAATATGATAAACAAATTTTTACTAAAGAGATCTTACTTTAAGCCCCTTTTGGACTGCATGGTACTAATATTATTGCAATGTTTATGTTGCATGGATAGATTAGATTCGAAAAGTCAGCAGATTACATACCAACTTCTACTGAGAAGTAGAAAAAGGGAAGGAAACATATTTGATCTGTACAACAGTTTAGGGTGTACAACAGCATTAGACCTTCGAGTTCGTTTAGCCATGGTATTTAATAATTTCGTTTTTTGACCTCACTTGAAGGCTGAGTCGATTTCGCACAACGCTT
>NW_027104754.1:3706-4715 GCF_000696795.3 Halyomorpha halys
ACTAAATAAGGATACCAGATTAATTATAAAATTTGAAATATGAAGGAATCATTATGTCAAGGTAATTGTTTTCAATACATTTTTGTTATTAAATTATTGTATTGTTGTATAAATTTTATGATATGTGTTAATTTGTATTGTAGAGAACAATACAAGTACCTGATGATGGCACAGAAACGTAGTAACTGATAAATTAAAATAAAGACCTTATTAAGTAATAAAAGGAAAATGGTCCGGGTGCGGTCAGAATAACTCAAATAGTAATCAAACTATTTTATCTGAGCCAACGTTTCGTCCCACTTTGCAGGGCTTCGTCAGTAATAAGAAAGATACAAACAAACCTCAGGGACAATTCAATAAATAATAGCTTTTATTATACATTAATTTTTAAAAAATTTCAACAAATAGGTTTATTACTAATAAATTGGCATAAAAATTTACACCTCATATCCAATAATTTAAAAACTTTTTACAGACTGTTCTGCTCAGGTCATTAATTCCATTCAAATCACTCAAGTTAGCATTGTTAAAATTGAATGTATAATAAAAGCTGCTATTTATTATATCGTCCTTGAGGATGGCCGGATTGCCCGAAACGTAGGACTTTTTTGAAAATTATAAAACAATAAAAAACAGACTCAAGAATTTAAAAAGATAATATATAAACTAAAATAATTTAAAAAAGTAAGAGAATAAATAACATGAAATAAAGTTAAACTAAAGTATGATTAAAATAATTATTTAATGATACAATATGATTATATTATAGTATTATTAATAAATTAATTTAAAACAAATTATTTTATTAAATTTACATTGTACATTTTTATATAAACTTTTAAATCATTTATACTGACAGATTTTAAATCATTTTTAACTATGCCTAGGTTTATTTCTATTTCATGTTATCTATTCAGTTATTTTCTAACATTGTTTTAGTTTTGTATCTTTTTTAGCCATGATGAAGCTCTGTAAAGTGGGGCGAAACGTTGGCTCACAAAAAATAGTT
>NW_027104754.1:4941-5396 GCF_000696795.3 Halyomorpha halys
TTCCTAACCTTCGTAGCAGTTCGACATGCTGAATAAAGGAAAAAAAACTAATTATTAAAAACAACAAACAAATATCACCGTAAATAAACAAAAAACAGGAAAAATATAGGACATATATCCTAAAGATAGTAACGTAGATTGAGTTAGTCCTTGAAGTTAGTGCCACCGCGCTCCCCATAAAGTATACAATTTTTACATTAAATATAAATATGATAAACAAATTTTTACTAAATAGATCTTACTTTAAGCCCCTTTTGGACTGCTCGATTCGAAAGGTCAGCAGATTACATACCAACTTCTACTGAGAAGTAGAAAAAGGGAAGAAAACATATTTCATCTGTACAACAGTTTAGGGTGTATCAGCATTAGACCTTCGAGTTCGTTTAGCCATGGTATTTAATAATTTCGTTTTTTGACCTCACTTGAAGGCTGAGTCGATTTCGCACAACGCTTGG
>NW_027104754.1:10801-12071 GCF_000696795.3 Halyomorpha halys
CATCTTCTCATTTAGGTTAACACCTAATAAGGTAAAAATCTCTATGTTTTTCTCAGCGTGTCTAGAATAAGCAAACTTGTTTTGTTTTTTACTGATTGTATAGTTCCGTACAACAAACCAAAAATACAACACATTTTTTTTCTATTAGATTTAGCGATTACTTGCTATAGGCAGTAGACATTTTAAGACAATGGTAAATCTGTAATTATTTATCAATTAAACTGCGAATCAGCAGCTATATGTGCACAAGTATCCTTTTTAAATACTCCACTAACGCCTGTTGAACAGATTCGATACTCCATCTTGACCAGAGACTTACATGGAATCCACATACAAGACTGAAACGACAAGAAATTGTTTTTGTTTGTTGTTGTAGATTTCGATTGCTACACCTTCTTGACAAACGCTCTTCCACTGACGACTTCTCTTCCACAAAAAATTATATTATACACTACAATAACCAGACCAATTTGGACATATGGAATTGAGCTCTGGGGACCAGACCATCAAATTCCTCCCGCATCCAATCCTTACTATCCAAAATCCTACATAAAATCCTTTATGCTCCTTATTACAAATAAACTCATCCACAAAGACCTTAACATCCCATTCGTTCCCTTCCCAAGACTTTAAAGTGTAAATGAAACAGTCCACAGATTTACTTATTTTATTTATTATTTATACAGTTGTAAATTACATTAAATAAAAAAAAAATGTGCACAAACGATCAATGGACCGGAAAGGGTTGTACAATATTTTCATCAGATGTGCAATAAATAATCGACTGCCTTGTGAGATCGAATTAGTCACAGTTTTCATTTTTCAACCAATTACCTTATGACTCTATTAAAGGGACACTTGCTAGGGGATCGATCCCACCCCACTTTCACTATCAGGGGACGCACAGCTGTTCCCGAGAGCGGATGGGACAGATAGCCTCAAGAATAGAGCTAATAAAGCAGGAGGAAGGGGATCATCTGGAGGAGACGGGATTATAAATTGAGGAAGGAGCCAATTGAAATATATTACATCAATTGGTCTTTCTGACCCCCACAACAACCTCTACCTTATCAAACGGTACGAGAATAGAACTCATTCCTTATAACAGATGTCCCAATCTTCAACGGAGTGTGTCCTCGCCCGATCTCGGTACATTAACCTCACATCCAAACGACTTAAAGAGAATGAAGACGTTTCAGCTACAGCCAGAACATTTAATAACAGTTAAATGCTGCTATACGTTTGACACTTGCCGCAAATTCAACACTTG
>NW_027104754.1:14006-15789 GCF_000696795.3 Halyomorpha halys
TCTCTTAGTAGCAAGTGGAAAATGGAGGATTTCACCTTTCTGACTAATATTTCAACAGGCAAACGCAACTAATCCGTGACTAACAGAACATTATGGTGCAAAGACTAGTTTCCCATTTAAAAAAGGAATTTAAATATTTAATGAACTGCTGTATATACATAGGTTATATTTTTAAATAAATAATATATTGAAATTTGACTTCTACAAACTGATTAAATCTTAGTAGCCATATGGACGGTTTTCTAACCTTTAAAAATCTGAAGATAAGAATTCACAATGATGAAGGCAGTGCATATATCTACGATAGTTCTAGAAAGCAGAATCGAGAGATTTGAAAGCTAAGTCCTTCATACAATAACAAGAGCGATCTGTGATTAAAGCCAGAACACATGGAGGAGAAATAACAGTAAACTGCTTCAAGTCAAAATAAATATCTTTATTATTATTAAATATCTTATGATAAGAAGGCAAAGAGGTTAAGATAGGCTCGAAGCTATCCATCATGACTCCTCGAAACAACAATGAATCCCAGTATAGTTGGCAAGAACCCATGTAGGAGACAAAAAAGCAGATGGATAGATATAATAGACAAATATGCGAAAGAGCTCCATGGAGCAAAGTAGAAAGCACTTGCCCAAGATAGGCAAGTGTGGGGAAGTCTAGTTTGGGCGGCCAGAAATATACAAGAGCCTACCAAAAAATAATTTTTTTTAAAAATTTGGACTTAAAAAGTCCAAAACACAAGGCAAAAGAAAAAAACAAAACACAAACTACGAGTAAGTAACCTAACACGACAACAAATAAAACGGTGACAAGCTCAGCTGGTCTGTTGCGTGACGTCATTCTCCATGTAACAGACCCTCAACCATGTTACATTTTATATCGTTTTAAATCGGTAAAAGAAGGAAATATTTCTCCATTTAACACCACGCTTTAATATATTAAACTAAAGACCACGAATACCCTTAATCTACTTCATACGGTCAACTACCTTCTTCCAATAAAATAATATTTTTGCTGACCACACCCACGACAATTTTCTTCACACATTAATCTACAGTCAACTATGAACACCTCATTAAAAATCAAATATATGGAATAAATTAATGTATCCTTATTTGAAGTTCATCAGAGGTATTCATAATATTTTGTTAAATGTAAAATGTTTTACCACGTTAAATATTATAAGTATAGGATTGTGAGCAGCCCTATTTAAAGTCATGTGAAATGGTAAATGCATAAGAGCTCCTAGCGGATTTTCTGAGCAACTTGTTTTATAACCTTTTCTTTCAAAACTTCATGTTATTGTTTACTTTTATGTTTTGAATAAAGTAATTTATTACAACATGCCTGAATTGAGTGAAATGTAGTTGTGTGAATGTTTGGCCACTGAGTGCCTCGTTGATCTTTTAACTTGTGAGGAAGGGAAACAAGATGAGCTAATTGACAACTGGCATACATTATAATTGTCATTCATTGCTTTATTAGTTATAAAACCATCCAAAACAATACTGATACACAATCAAAACACAAACTACGAGCAAGAAACAAAACGGTGACGGGCTCAGCTGGTCTGTTGCGGGACGCCATTCTCCATTTAACCGACCTAGTAACCGACTCCCAACCATATTATAGGGGTATTCATGATGTTGTGTTAAATGTAAAATGTTTTACCATGTTAAACGTTATAACTATAGGATTGTGAGCAGCCCTATTTGAAGTCATGTTAAACGTTAAATGCATAAGAGCCCCTAGCGGATTTTCTCAGCAACTTGTTTTATAA
>NW_027104754.1:16266-19182 GCF_000696795.3 Halyomorpha halys
AAGTCCAAAACACAAGGCAAAAGAAAAAAACAAAACACAAACTACGAGTAAGTAACCTAACACGACAACAAATAAAACAGTGACAAGCTCAGCTGGTCTGTTGCGCGACGTCATTCTCCATGTAACAGACCCTCAACCATGTTACATTTTATATCGTTTTAAATCGGTAAAAGAAGGAAATATTTCTACATTTAACACCACGCTTTAATATATTAAACTAAAGACCACGAATATCCTTAATTTACTTCATACGGTCAACTATCTTCTTCCAATAAAATAATAAGTTTTGCTGACCACACCCACGACAATTTTCTTCTCACATTAATCTACAGTCAACTATGAACACCTCATTAAAAATCAAATATATGGAATACATTTATGTATCCTTATTTGAAGTTCATTAGAGGTATTCATGATGTTTTGTTAAATGTAAAATGTTTTACCATGTTAAATGTTATAAGTATAGGATTGTGAGCAGCCCTATTTAAAGTCATGCTAAATGATAAATGCATAAGAGCTCCTAGCGGATTTTCTGAGTAACTGGTTTTATAACCTTTTCTTTCAAAACTTCATGTTATTGTTTACTTTTATGTTTTGAATAAAGTAATTTATTACAACATGCCTAAATTGAGTGAAAAGTAGAAGTTGTGTAGATGTTTGGCCTCTGAGTCCCTCGTTGATCTTTTAACTTGTGAAAAAGGGAAACAAGATGAGCTAATTGACAACTGGCATTACATTATTATTATTGTCATTCATTGCTTTATTAGTTATATGTTATATGTTATATCGTCTTAACATGGTAAAAGAAGGAAATTTCTCCATTTAACATGTTAAAATAAAAATCATGAATACCCCTAGTATCTCAAGTTCTATACTTAATTCAGTGTATTAAGACAGGATTAGTTAAGAGAGGCATGGCATGTTTACACTAAATTAAACTTAATACTTCCAATGGAATAATATCCAAATTCAGGCACTGGTACATAATAAATAACCTCCAGGAATGATTTAACAAAGAACATTTAATGAGCCATAATTTATTAATATTAGGTAGTCAAATAAATATAATAATAATAATATAATACAATATTGGTAATTTAAACTAGGTTTGGCCTATCTGGACATACGGAGTTGAGCTTTGGGGCTCCACTGAACCAACAAATTCCTCCAGAATCCAATCCTTACAGTCCAAAATCCTTTGTAAAATCCTTAATGCTCCTTACTTTGTCACAAATCAAGTCATCCATCAGGACCTCAATATTCCATATGTTGCCAATTTGGGCAGAACCAGATACCGTTCCTTCCAAAATAAACTTCTCAACCACCCAAATCCACTTGTTTCTAACTGGCTTCTCCTTCATTACCTAATAATCCTCCTAGGCGTCTGAAAAGAAGATGGCCTCGAGATCTTCTTCTCTAGAAATGTTATTGGAGTTCTATCAGTGGGTAGATTCTCCACATGTTTTTACCATGTTACTATGTCACCTACAGCAAATTTACTTGTTGTATATATGTGTATACAGTTGTAAATATCAATAAATAAATTATTAAAAAAAAAAAAAAAAAAAAATTAGGTTTGCCTACAACTGTCTGGATTTCTTCGAACAACTAGTGAAAGGCAATAACCATAAGCTAATTTGGACGGCGGGACATGAGGGGATCGAAGGTAATGAGATTAGGGATAGGAAAAGTAAGCTCCGGGACTAATAATAGCAATATTGCTTTCTGGAGCTGGAGGACTGCAATATATCAAATAGCTTTATCAGAAAATAGATTGAATCCTGGAAAATGAAAAGGAGAGGGACTCATTGTGATTTACGGCCCACTAAAATGAGTTAGCACAAGACTTTTACTGAACTATCAGAGTAGACACAAAGTTGAACCTGAATTTTAAAAGCAACGAGCTTGGAATACTGATTATTTTCCAAACGAGTCACTTCCTTTTACCATCTCAGGAAGATGAAACTTTCAAATCTTTATTTTGAAGGATTCTGTCAGTGTTAAGAGAATGATGAACAGATCTCACATAGATACCTCACAGCAGTGCTGAGAACATTTCCACTAACTTTACTTATCGATGAGGTGTAGATAGTTGACCGTAGATTAATGATTGGAGAAATTTATCGGGGGGTGCGGTCAGCAAAGAACAACATAAATAATTTATTTATTTAATTTTTCAGTTTTTTTAGACACTACTTGCATATCTTATATAATACATATCTTCTTACCTACATGATAATATATTTCATCTGTCACTGTTTTCAATCTACTACCATACAATTCCACGAATATCAATTAATTAAAATTTTGTACTATTCAATTATCAGTTATCAATTTTTTATCATTTATGATTTAATTCAATATTTTGTATAATTCTAAATTTATTTGTATACTATTCCTTTTCAACGATATGTTACTCTAAATGTTGTTGTTATCTCTTTCGTTCTATAGCCCTGATGAAGACCTGAAACTCAGGTCGAAACGTCGGCATAAAATACATAAATAAATATGGTTTTGTTTATTTATGTTGTTCTTTGCTGACCGCACCACCCGACAAACTTCTCCAAACTTTACTTATCATACAATTAAAATTTCTATCTTATAGGAAATTGCAAATTTTTCTATAAAAGATAGAAACTTAGGTTGTATAATTCGTGAAGTTAGTGGAAACGTACTTAGTACCACTGTGAAGTTATCTATCAATACATGCTTAGTGAATTGTAAGCCATTTCATATACACATTGCGATACTTAGGTCGAACTTATAATAACGTAATGACATTATTAGGATAGATTATAAAAACGTTTAGATATCTTCTATTAGTATTAACTAATATCTACATAATTTATTGTCATTTATAAAGACGTGTAGATAGTTGGTTGTAGATAATTAAGTGAGAAAATAATCGGGGGGGGG
>NW_027104754.1:19527-22208 GCF_000696795.3 Halyomorpha halys
GCGGTCGACTAAAAAACACAAATAAACAAAAAATCATTTATTCGCGTTGATGTTCCGACCTAATTATCAGGTCTTCATTCAGGCTATAAGAGAAAAAGAGATAACAACCATAATTTATAGAAACATAAAATTGAAAATAAACGATAAACTAACAAATTTGGAAATATTTCGAAATAAATTGGAAATAAAAAATTGTTGATTAATAACCATGGAATTAGACAGTAGCAGATTCCATGGTTATTAATTAACTATATTTTTTATTTTCAATTCATTGTTATGAATATTTCCAAATTTGTTAGATTATTGTTTCTTTTTTTAATTTTATGTTTCTCTATATTATGGTTGTTATCTCTTTGCTCCTTATGGCAGTGATGAAGACTTGAAATTCAGGTCGGAACGTTGGTACCAATAAATATATATATATATTTTTCTGACCGAATCTTCTCATAGTATTAATATACGGGTAACTATTAACACCACACTAACTTATCAAAGTTTAATCAACACATTTTTCTTTTTTTTATATATATATTTATTAGCATTTACAACTGAATGTACATAAAAATACATCAAGTAAATTTGATGTTAATAATAATAGTTTGATACAGGCAATTAGAAAAACTACCCATTGGCAGCAACCTAAAACATTCCTACATTAGAAGGTCTCGAAGCCAACTTCTTTTAAGACGCCTCGCAGGAATGGAAGAGGAAACAAGGTTAAAAACTAATGGGTTTGGGTGGTTAGGGAGTTCATGATGGAAGCATTAATACCTGATTCGGGCTAGATCAGTTACACTAAAAACTTTATGGATGATTTTATTAGTGACAAAGTAAGGAGCATTGAGGATTTTACAAAGGATTTTGTATTCTAAGGATCAGACCAACATATTTAAGACTAAAGAATAATCAAAGCAGGAATATTGATTGTTATAAGCCCCTGCAAGAAAGTAAAATTAATAACTGTTTTTCTAATCAGGAACAAACGAAACGAAATAGGAAATCCGGTCGATCATGTTAATGATCTCTTACAAAATGTGAACTTGAAATACCGCCCCTCCCACCAGCAGCTGGACACCACAGCCATTGAGCCGAATTTAGACAGCGCACTCTGATGGTAATCACTCTTGACATTGGCACGAAAATGAGACGGATATTTTGAAAGAAGGAAACGACATGAGCTGCTAGGGCCTAGCACTTGAACCAGTTATTATCAGGTTCAATGTCAATGCTGGAATTAGGAGCTCCCCAGTGACGTCATCTTCCAGGATTAAACTGCTATCTTCTAATATAAGCTCTTTGCTCTTATCAATCTCTAATCTACTGCTTAAATCTTCCCTACTTTTTTTAAAAATGGTTAGGTTAATATAATATTTTTTAATAGTCCGAATAATGCCTTTTTTTTTTTTTTATTAGTTTTCAGATAAGATATTTAATGTACAATTTTTTTAAAAATCGATATTAAATACGATAACAATCGTGAATGAGGTATCTACTATGCAATAAATATTAAATTTTATTCGCTAAAGACAAAACACTTTAAATATAACTATATAACATATATTATTCAATTAGGTACTTTCGAAAAAAAGAAAACAAAAATAAAATATATGTTATAACGAGACGTAGATAATTGACCTTAGACTAATAAGTGGAGTAGATTGTCGGGGGGGGGGTGTTGTAAGAAAAAAAAAACAGAAATAAATAAAAAATTATTTATTCATGCCAACGTTTCGACCTGATTTCCAGGTCTTCATCATAGTACAAGAGCCGGTGGAAAAAAAGGCAGTTACCTCATCCCAATTTTTGATCACTTTAATGAAAACTATGTATAATTACTAGTCAAAATTGATGAGTCTGCCAAGTATAGGTAGGGAGAATAAAAAATGGCGACTCTTTCAAAACCTTAAAAAAAAACATTAATTTTTCATTCGGAGCTCAATATCTTAAAAACTACCAACAACACTAGAAAATCTAAGAGAACATTATTTACAGAAGAGTAAATTTGCTAAAATATTATCCCTGAAATAGCTATTTACGTCCAATAGTTCTCGAAATATAGCTTTTTAAAAAGCAAAATTTCTTCTTAAAAATCTTCTGAAAGATTAATAGTTAGCTAATTTATTTTGAGAAATCTATATCTCAGGGACTATGTGATGTACAGATGTCTATTAGCACTCAAATTAAAGCTAGTTTAATGGACTATAAAGAAGTTTATGACCTTTACCTTCCTAGGAATATTAGTTTTCATGATATTTCCTAAAATAAATTGATTTATAGTTGTTCGGACAGTAAGTTTGATTTAAGAAAAACTTCATTTCAGAAACCATTGGACGTACAGATGTCTGCCAGCGCTCAAAATAAAGCTAGTTAAATTTACTACAAAATAGTTATTATGTTTACCTTTGTAGGAGTAGTAGTTTTTATAGTTAGTTATTATTGACAAAATAAACTCACAAAATGTTAATTTATAGTTGTTCGTATGAAATGTTGGATTTTTGAAAAAATATATCTCTAGATTCATAAAACGGGCACATGTCTGCCAACATTCAAAATAAAGGAAATTTAACTTATTATAAAGTAGTTTATAACACTTATCTTCGTAGGGGTAGTAGTTTTTATTATATTCACATATGAATATAAATTTGGCAAATGAAAATTTGTCCGAACAACTATAAATCAAT
>NW_027104754.1:24636-26194 GCF_000696795.3 Halyomorpha halys
TGAGATAACTGCCTTTTTTCTTCTCTTGGGCTCTTGTACTATCAGAGAGCTTCGACAAAGATTCTGGCTAAACTGTGAACTTTTTTAAAAGCTAGTTAATGTAAAGTTTTTTTTTTTTTTTAACCCCTTCAGTTTTGAGAACTTCAGTTCAGCCAGAATTACTGTCGAAGCTCCTAAAACTCGTGAAAATCAGGTCGAAATGTCGGCACGAATATATATATTCTTGTTTGTGTTTGTTTTTTTTCACACACCACAAAACCCCCCCCCTCCTACAACCATCTTCTCTGCTAAATAAATGTTCAAAAAACTTCAGAACATTTGATATCGATTGAAAGGGTTTTTCCAGATGAATCAGGCTATGAGAAACGCTTCGAGATAAGATTTATGAAACAATCAACTTGGAAACAAATAAACAATGACGTATTTTCAATGTAATCTCGGGAAGAAGTTGAACAAAACCGATAAGAAAATATACAATGAACTTTTATACCTCACCATAAACCAAAGTTGATTTACAACTAACATAAATGTGTTCCAATACAAATTATGACTACCACCAAGCATGTGTTGGAACAAGCCTACAGGTTCAGTCGGAATGAAAGTATCATTCAAAAACCAGATTGATTCAATCATTAACACCACTACACTAGCAGCCCTACAGACACTTACTTGTAAATGAGATATCAAACAACAATAATACAGAAGAGCCCTAGAGGAGAAAAAGTCAGTTATTTGACTCCAATTTTTGATACTTTAATGAAAACTAATTATAAGAGTAGTATAAGAGTCTGTCAAGTATAGGTAGGGGAATAAAAAATGGCGGCTGTTTCAAAACTTTAAAAAAACATCGATTTTTCATTAAAGAGTCTATATCTTAAAAACTACCAACAAGACTAAAAAATCTAAGAGAACATTATTTAAAGAAGAGTAAATTTGCTGAAATATTAGCCCTAAAAGAACTATTTACGTCCAATAGTTCTCAAGATATAGCTTTTTAAAAAGGTAAATTTCTTAAAAATCTGAAAGATTAGTAGTTAGGTAATTTATTTTGAGAAATCTAGATCCCTGGAACTATGTGACGTACAGATGTCTATTAGCACTCAAATTAAAACTAGTTTAATGGGCTATAAATAAGTTTATGACCTTTACCTTCATAGGAATATTAGTTTTCATGATATTTCCTAAAATAAATTGATTTATAGTTGTTCGGACAATAAGTTCGATTTATGAAAAACTTTATTTCAGAAACCATTCGACGTACAGAAGTTTGCCAGCGCTCAAATTAAAGCTGGTTAAATTTACTACAAAATAGTTAATGATGTTTATCTTTATAGGAGTAGTAGTTTTTATGATATTTGACAAAATAAACTCACAAAATGTTATAGTTTATGTTAATTTATAGTTGTTCGTACAAAATGTTGTATTTTTGAAAAAATATATCTTTAGATATAGACTCCAATTTTTTATTAAATGAAAATTTACTATAATTACTCAATTCTTTCGGGACTCCATATCGTTAAAACTATCAACAACACTAGAAAACCGAATAGAACTTAAT
>NW_027104754.1:26244-26576 GCF_000696795.3 Halyomorpha halys
AATTTACTATAATTACTCAATTCTTTCGGGACTCCATATCGTTAAAACTATCAACAACACTAGAAAACCGAATAGAACTTAATCATTTAAAATAGAGTAAATTTTCTAAAATATGAGTCCAACTGAAGCTGTATAAGTTCAATAATTACCGAAATAAAGTTTTTTTAAAAAGCAAAATTTTTTAAAAAATCAGTGGTTAGTGAATTTATTTTGAAAAATCGATATCTCAGGAATTATTCGACGCACAGATGTCTATTAACACTCAAATTAAAGCAAGTTTAATGTGCTATAAAGTAGTTTATGACGTTTATCTTCACGGAGTAGTAGTTTAA
>NW_027104754.1:35840-74187 GCF_000696795.3 Halyomorpha halys
CTCTTGGACTATAACCAGACCTGATAAAAACTGCCTCGACAATATTCCAGACAGTTTTATTATTATTACTAACAGTTTTATTGTTATTACTTATTACTAACAGTTTTATTATTATTACTAGCTTTTTTCTCCTCCTGAGCTCTTGGACTATAACCAGACCTGATAAAAACTGCCTCAACAATATTCCAGACGGTTTCTGAGAAGAGATAACAAAACGGGCAGCTGTAGTTAGCGTGTTCCACTATCATAAAAATCACAAATGGGAACATGAATGAGAGTATTAAAATTTAAAAAAGATCATTAGATAATAAATTTTAACTGATTCAAAAATTTTAACAGATCTTGATCGGAACACCAATTTATCCGATATTGTCGGTAAAACATCCTAAATATTATTCTGTTTTTTTATATATATCTTTAATGATTATTCATGATCTTTAGTTTAACATGTTAAAGCGTGTTAAATGGAAAAACTTAAATATTTCCTTGTTTTACCAAGTTAAAACGACATAACGTGGTTGAGAGTCTGTTACTAGGGCTGTTAAATGGAGAATGACGTCACGCAACAGAAAAGCTCAGCTTGTCACTATTTTGTTTGTATTAGAAGTAACAAGCAATGTAGTATTATATATATTACTTGCTCATAGATTGTGTTAGATGTTATTATAAATAATGAAGTAATGTATGACAATGCTTCTCTTCCCCACAAGCTAGAAGATCAACAAGATACTCAGCAGCCAAACTTTCACTTTTCACTCAATTTAGGCATGTTGTAATAGATTATTTTAATCAAAATTTAGAAGTAAACAATAACATGAAGTTTTGGAAAGGTTATAAAACAAGTTGCTTATAAAATCCGCAAGGAGCCCTTATGCATTTAATATTTAACATGACTTTAAATAGGGTTGCTCACAATCCTATATTATAATATTTTACATTTAACACAAATTAATGAATACCCCTAATGAAATCTAAAACTGTACATTATAATACATTCATTTCATCAAATTGATCTCAGTTATAATGAAGTGGTACAGGCGTATAGAGAATCTCCCACTGGTAGCACTCTAATGACGTTTTTACATTAGCAGATCTCGTGACTATCTTCTTTTCAGGTGTCTCGGAGAATTGACAGGAATGGAAGAGGAAGCGAGGTTAGAAACTAGGGAGTTTAGGTGGTTAGGGAGTTTTCTCGAACATAAAGGTCTTTATAGATGATTTTATTTATGACAAAGTAAGGAGCGTTTGAGGATTTTACGAAGGGATTGTAAGGATTGGATACGAGAGGATTCGAAGGTTTAGTGGAGCCCCAAAGCTCAACTCCGTATGTCCAGATAGGCCTTATTATATTCACGTAGATCATTCTTTTGTAATGGATTGAAAATTAAGACCGTTTTTCCAGTAAGTGCTGTAATAGTCGAAATCTACTTGCAGTTTCCTTTTTTTTCAGTCTTGCGTGAGGATTCCAGGTTAGTCGTTTTGTTTTTAATACATAAAATCGATTAATTAAATTACTCCTATGCACTAAAGAGAAATAAATCCCAAGAGGTTTCTTCTAAACGCTTTAAAATAGGTCAAGTTTATAGGCGAATTATTGTATTTTAGTAAATAAATAATTCTTGAACGGGTCATCGTACTTCTTTTTAACAATTAAAGAATAAATGAACAAGAGAAACAATAGAATAAAACTAAATAGATATTTCCTTAAGGGCGATAAATGCCAAGAGATGGTTGCTTAACAGAGCATGTCCGGGACGGGAATTGGCATCAATAGTCAATATAATTTACTATCGATAAGTACATTTTGAAGAAGTGAAATATCGATTTTTACGTTCAAATATCATAAAAAACTGATTATAGGGTTCTATGGTCGATAAGTTCTATATTTCTTCTTATGTTAGGAACAGCAGAGTGAGATGCAATTTTGAGACGTTTGCATTACAAATTCAGATCCTGTTTAAGTCTATTACCAAAAAAACAAATGTACACACACAATATTAATTATTAATTTGATTTAGTTCAAAATCAAATAGTTTTCAGAATTGGTCAACATGATGAAGAATTTTGAAGTTGTCAAGTTATAGTTTGAAGGTGATATTTCAGTACCATCAATATTAAATTTCTGATATGTAATTCGATATTTTGATTCAGATACCCTATCCCAGTTTTAGCGCACAATCACCCTTTACATCCAAAATTCATATAAATTAAACACGCAATAAATTATTCTCAACAATAAATATGTAGTAAGAAAAAAATTAAATAAGCAATAGATGAACTATGTATAGGAAATAAAGTCTGAAAATTTTCAAGGACTAAACAATAAATAAACTAAATCATATATAATTGTACGATAATAGGTTGATGATAATAGGTTGATGATTGTATTAGTTTACAAGTGATGCATGATGTGGCAGGGCCTTAGGACTTAAGTCCTAACTTTTAAATATTACAGAAGAAAAAATTAAGAAACCGAAAAGTTTCATAACGCAATGATTTTTCTGTTAAACCATAACCATGATATTGAAGAATCCCTTGTATTCTTAAAGCCATCGATAGAGGGAATATCTCAGATTGTACTAAAATGGAAAATACTTTTTTTTTAAATTTAAATGAATTTTTGGGGGGTTCGGTGTAAAATGCCTAAAGTATACCAACTTAGAACTGTCTTATGTAGATTTCAAAATATTAGTAAAAAAATATTTGAGGAGATGGTTGGGGGTGCAGTCAGCAAAGAACACAAATAATTGAAAACTTATTTAGTAGCGGCAACGTTTGGCTAGAATATCAGGTCTTCTGGAGGCAAGTTCCAAGACCAATTCGGTTATGGTAATAAGCTTTTACTTATTTATGTTCTTCACAGAGCGCACCCACAACCATCTTCTCTTCAAATATAAACCACGATCACCTATTAACTCATTATTATTAATAAAAGGTAAATTAATTCTAAAAAAATAAACAATATGTTTAGCATGTGAAAATGCTTATTAACAGATTCTCTGAACTCTTTATTCATAATAATAATATAAAAATTCATGTATTTATTATAAATAAAAGAATAAAAATGAAATAAAAAAAGTTTTCTTCTTTCAACCACAACATCTACTGACCATAAATAAATCATAAATTGGTCATATTCTTAAACTGATTACGACAAATTAGAACAAAATAAACATTTATTTTTTATATATATAAATCAATGAAACATCATATCATTCAGAGATTAAATTATTTTTAAAAATGTTACTAATGAATTATGATAATAAAATACTATACTACAACGCATTGCTGCTATCTACAACTTGCACGGTTTCCGACCAACAAGATAACCCTTAATCAGGTCACTCATAAAAATGTGAATGGTAAAAGCAAATAATAAATTTTTTACGTCCGTAGCAAATCCAAGGATTATACAATGAAAATGTTGTGTTCTATATTTCTCAATTTTTTCTAATTATACCATTCAAATCAATTTCTACTTTTAAATGATATTAGGTAACATAATTATCTGCATACGAAATAAATAAAAGAAAATTAATAAAATAGGAAGATAGATTTAGGATACCTAAAATTTATACACCTTTGTGTAGCGGAACCCAATGTAGGATAAATCTTTTGGAGAACCATGATATTAAAAGTATATGAATGATAAAGAGGAATGATACAAAAAATAATATAGTCAGCAATCAAATAGAGAAAGAGAAAGACGTCTAGATAAGAAAGTTTGAATTTTCTTTCAATACTATAACAATCCAGGCATATCGTAACAGTCGATATTATATTAAGACGAAGAATTTACCCCTAATAAGAATATTTTCTCTGTAGCATCTAAAATTCATTAATTTTTTTAATCCACATGCAAAAAATATTTGATCAGAAATGAATAAAATATGTTTATTCACAAAATAACAGTCATAGCATTGAAAAAATATATTCCATAATAATACATTTTAATAAAATGTTTGATCCGTAACTCCACAGTATAAACAATTAACCGAAAGCAAAGTAAAAATCTTATGTATCTAAAGATTTATATTCTTAAATAACGTTTCATTTGAACAATAATAAAATATGTAAATCACACAGTAAGATATGAAGCATTATTTTGATATATAATGATAAACCAAGAAATATATCTAAAACAAATCTTAATAAAATTTGATCAAATAGACATTCAATGATCTAATTAAAAAGAAAAATCTATCAAACAAAAATAAAGTGAATTGCAGAGGCAAAAAAAAATCAATAGCGATAGAGATTAATATTAAATAATTACAGAACAATAGAATAGATAAAAAATTGTGTAACACATATAAAAAAAAAACTTTCAAAATGAAAAATGTTTGTAATGTTTCACATACTTAACATTATTACTTACAGAAAACAGCCATCTGAAACATTCTCGAACAAGTTTCAACATCTTACAATGACATATATGTCTATAAACAATCCATTACAAAAAAACAAAACTGATGTCAAATGACAAGTCATTCGATAGTTATAGGTCAGAAAAAGAAATCTTTACAAGAAAGTACCAAGCATTGCATCAACTCAACAGACATTGCTTAACTGGATAATACCTTAACAAACCATAAAAATATGGGGGAATCAAAAAGTAAAGTATAGTAAATAACATTGATAAAGTACATTAACTGATGAAATCTACATGTAAAACACTGAAAGACAATATAGTGGAATGTTGTGTTGATCAACACAGAAACTTCATGTTAACAAAAATAAGACAATTGTAACAGTTGCAATAGTTGTTAGTTAAGGTTAGTAATCTGTCAAAATTGGGAGTTGATATAATAAAATGAAAAAAGTAACTTTATACATATTAAGAATGTTTTATGTTTGAAATTGGTTTCATAAACAAATCATATTTCATGTCTTAAAGAGGTAATATAAATCATTAATTGATGGCAATATTCAAAGAAGGTAAAAATATAATTTCAAGTTATATCAAAACAGAGAACAAAAGGTTTCAGTGGTGAGAATTCCTGGAATCCAGTCTCAGGGCTTATTCTATCACAACTTAAAAAACATGAATTCTGGAATCTAAATAAGTAAGAATTATAAAACTACTTAATAGATAGTCACCTAGGGCGTTTCAAGATTTGTCAATTAAGATAAAAACTTATTTGAATTACTTCGGCTTATGTACTTACCTCTTCTCTCCTTTTAAGCCATCTGCCACAGGGACTTTCTTCCAAGACTTCGCTTTCGTCTTCGGAATCTTCACCGCTAGGGCCCTTTTTATGTTTACCACTAGGCATTTTAGGGTTTTAAAACGTAAATTTATAATAGGTTTAAAATGAAAACATTTCACTAGACATCAATCGGACACTAATTTACTGAGCTACCTATCATTAAAAGGCAGGACAGCGACTAAATTTACAACGAACGTAACGACAATGCCGGTACAAAATTTGACTACTTAAATTAAATCTCAAAAGGTGTGTAACGACAATATTCTCCCACTAACTCCTCGCACACCCTTCGATAGACTGAATCACCATCTTCCAAACAACTAGCCACCAAAGCGCTATCTTCCAATGAACATATGGTCCCAGTGTTCCCCACCATCACTACTCAATACTGAAATATATAATACATAAAATCAAATAAGTAAGTATCGATTTGTATTGTATATGATAAAATTTATTATAAAAATTACTTTATTATATATGATAAAATTTAGGAATGTCAGTTTCGTTAATTTAAATAAAAGTGATACAAGACAAAATACTTTATTATGAACATGAAAATTAAGTAATTAAAATCTAATAAATTTAATTCTTTGAATTAAAATTGTTGAGGAACATTTTATTTCCACTATTTAAACTATCGATACATCGATTTAATGCAACCTATTCGGCGCCCCCTCTCTTCTCAGCAACAATGTAAAGATGGGATGATTTTTAAACTACTAAAATTATTGCTTTGTTCATATTATTAAATTCAGGCAGTTTCTAAGCTATTCTGAACATGTTACGTTAGTAAATAAAATAATTAATAAACTAAATAAATAATATAGAAGATATCTTAATATATAACTGCGAACCGAATAGATTGACTCGTTTTAATTCATGTTAATCTTTTAATTGATTCAATTAACCTCAAAAAAACATTTCTAAAATATATAAAATGTATAATTAACAGTAATTTAGTTTGTTATTTACAAGTAATTTGTAATTACAATAATTTATTTTGTTATTGTTGTTTTTTTTATGGTTTTCATTATTACTTGTTTATCGTTCATTTTTTTTGCATTCCCATTGAATTAATATTTCATTATTAACATAAATTGCACTAGTTCGATTTTTTTTCATTATATTATTCTCTTTGTAATCATCTCACATTACTGTTTATTGTTCCAATATACCATATCACCTTCTTATAACAATATTTGTCATTTACTTATTTCATTGCTATGGTTTTTTATTCTATCGTAGCTATTATCTTTATTTATACTTAAACTGAATGTTAGGCCGAAACGTCGGAACTCAATAAAAAAGTTGCCTTTGGTTTTGCTTATTTCTTCTCTTCACTCGCCGCAACCCCCCGAAATTAAAAATAGTTATTTCAAAATGTATATCATTTATACGTATATGGAACTGCTTGAAAAGGAGCAGGATAAACAGTTGGAAAACTAGTTCTTACAAAAAAAAAATTAGATATGAGTTACTATATTATTTAATGAAAATATAAAACTGTTTACATAAAATAAAAATGTTCCACCACGCCTAAACCCAATTTGTTATATTTGAATTTTATCACGTACAAATCAAATACTACAAACAATAATGCAGCAATGACCCGTTCAACAAGCAAGCCTGACTTATCTGACGTAACATGCTACAAAGGAGCACGGACGAACTATCTGTTTACATGGATGTTAATAAAAATAGAAAAAAAAATCCATGTGTATTTCGTTAACTCACGAATTATATCATTGCAGATATTTGTCAATGACCAGGAAAATTTGTAATCTTAATACCCCCTCAATATCTGGAATGTCAATGACGTTTCGCCTTCATGTAACATTGAACCTTTCATTCAGTGACTCATTGGAAATTAATTCGAAATACTAGGCTGAGGAGGAAAAAAAAAAAGTTATATTTGATACGTGGACCTGTTCTGAATCATTGGTATTTCACTGTGGCATTTCCGAGAGCGATTCTGAACGTCCGGCTAGATCGGGAGAGATGGATGTCTCTTGAAAACTTAATAGGAAGACTGATATTTAGGGATGAGATTTTTATGTGATAAAGAAGTTATAATAAGTACATAAATATGTAATAAAAACCTTAAAATAGTTAAAATTCAAAATTCTAAAATAGAAAAATTTAACTTTAAATAACCTGGAAATAGACAAAATACCGTTTACAACTTTAATATATCAAAAGATGACCTTAAACTAGAAAAAAAAAATACTGAAAAATTGCTAATTGACCGTTTGTATTAATAAATAGAATATGATCCGGGTGCGGTCTAATAAAACTCAAATAGTAATAACTATTTTTATTTGAGTCTTAAATCATTTTATTATTAAATAATATAGTAATTCATATCTAACGTTTCGCCCCACGTTGCAGGGCTTCGTCAGGGCTAAAATAAGATACAAACACATAATATAAGTAAATGGAAAATTACAAGGGTATAAAAAGAGACGTAAAATGTAAGTAAAATAAATAAAAGGTTATAAACAATAAATGAAAACGGAAATAGTAACAGATAAAAAGAAGAAATATAAATGAAAGTACAAAGTAAGAGATTAAAAAGGGAGATAAGAATAAAGGAAAAAACTGAAGGAGACAGAATTCATACCTGTTTTAACAGAAGTCAAACTCAGTGTGAACCATTTATTTTATTTTATTGTTCACAACCTTTTATTTTTCTTATTTAATTTTTACATTTCATTGTATACCCTTGTCAATTTCTATTTACCCCTTTTACTTATGTTAAGTGTTTTTATCTTCTTCGTTTTTTTTTTAGCCCTTACAAAGCCCTGCAATGTGGGGCGACACGTTGGCTCAAATAAAAATAGTTATTACTATATGAGTTTCATTTGAACGCATCCGGACCATATTCC
This sequence comes from Halyomorpha halys, assembly GCF_000696795.3. Taxonomy (NCBI): domain Eukaryota; kingdom Metazoa; phylum Arthropoda; class Insecta; order Hemiptera; family Pentatomidae; genus Halyomorpha; species Halyomorpha halys. The sequence continues at coordinate 43,936 of NW_027104754.1, forward strand.
ATTTATTTTAGAAAAAATAACGGTAATGATTATTTTACTTCACCATATTCATTTTTTTCATCGATAGATTTCTATGTGAGTTGCATCTTTAAATTTATCATTCATGATTTTGTTCTAAAATAGGTTTGTATCGATGGAACATGGATGTACTTCTACATGTCACTGCTTTGCTTGAATAGTGGCACATAATACAAACAAAATTTACTTTGTAATTGATGTATATCTTGTGCTGGTTCTACAAGTTTGTCACAAATCCAAGACTTGAGCTAATGCTTGGTAAACAAAGGTAATAACAAATATTGGTGTCCACATACTTGTGCGTCTTTATCGACAATTACATTCAATTTACACTATTTTCATTATAAAAAGGAACAAAATAAGAATAGACAAAATGAAAGAAAACATAAATATCAGGAAAGGGAGTAATTAGGTGATAGAATGGTAACAAATTTAACTTTAAATCTAGAATTTTTATCAGATAATTTTTAATTTAATCATCCAAACACATAGTGTCTTTATAAATTTATATTTGTTCTGTATTAAATCGAAATAAATCGATAAAGTTAACTAACAAGATTTGAAACATAGTCTTTACATTAAATCGATAAAATTTTAAAATATACAATGTTAAACTAGATTTAGTAACTGAATCCAAAAGTTTTTATTAAGGAAATTCTTTAATTAATTAAAACATGGAGAACACAAATATTCATCTGTTCTTAAGCAATACTAATTGAACACAAACCTGTGGATGCAGCACAAGTGTCCTTTGATTTGTGCCTAAAAACCAACACACAATGGGTTGGTCACAAATCCAGACCAGCTTGTACTAGCCAATCCAAATATAATCCACACACCCACTGCAATTTGTATTCGATTTTTTTTCATACAAAGAAAAAATTTCGTTTGGAATAGAAAAAAAAAAGAAAGTCAAGGAAAAAGAGAAATATGGACTAAAATTGTACTTGAAAGAAAAATAATGAAAAATGTGGGCTAAAATATGTATTTTTATGGAAAATATGAAAGGAAAACAGAAAAATATGTAACGCGAAATTGGCTTAAAATTTCTAATAATATCATGAAATGTTCCTAGGAAGCATAAACGAAGTTGTAGAAAAAATATATGAAATCTTTAAAATCCTATCTCTACTAATTAACTAAAACACTTGATAAATTCCAGTATTTAATATGAATTTTAATTAAAATTACTAAATTAACTTTCCCATTTGGTCAGAACATAAATGAAATATGAGTGTTTTTTTAAATTTTATATATTATCTCATAATGAAAAACACAGATGAAGAAGAAGAGAAGTTTTTTTTTTTTCTGTTTATATTCTAATAATTAAATTTTATTTCCATTCATCAGATAATAACCAAAACCTTCATTTGTTACTTATAAGTTTACTTTTTTTTAGAAACTATTTTGGATTTAGAATTAGATTCACTATTGTGAAATTAGAGTATTTTTTTTTTCGATTGTTACAAAATAACTCTAAAGGTAAGCCCCTGACAGGATAGCTTGCAGTTTATGTTTAAATCCCATAAAATTTGCCATAATTTGAAATTAAAATCATTCTAGTTTCTGAATAAAAGCTTTGTTGGACAAAATAATTTTTCTTTCATTGGTTGGGTGGAAGGAATTGAAATCAGACATGAAGAACACAAAAACCAAATTCCCATTGATCAGTGTAATAAAACTCGCTTAATCAATTGTCTTCCTAAGAGATATGATATAACAAATGTTTTTTTAATAATTTATTTTTTTTTTTACTTCCTTCAAACATAAAAATAATCATATTAGATATATTGAAGTTTTAAAAAAGTCCTGCAACTCCATTTGCAATAATCAACTTTTCAAAAAAATTGCCTATGAAATGACCAACCTTTCAAATTTCATGCCATTTTAAAAAGAGGACTAACGTTAGTTTAATATGTTAAATTTAAAAGAAATTTATATTCTTATAAGGAATTTTTAAATTGAAAAATTTATGACTAGGATTTATAATTTGATGAAATAAAATATATCAAGAATTATACAACTGGTCTAACACTAGGTAATTATTAAATTATAAATATTTTTTGTATTTTTTTGGGGGGTGTCTATTATATAAAAAAGTGTTATCAAAATTTTACCCATGTAAATTTTAATGTGATAAAACTATGTTTTCATAAGATGGGTATCAATTTTGATATATGATACAAGTGTTCTTTTTTAAAAATTATAATGATGCAGAATGTTTCTAAAAAACGTTAATCCATTACAAAAGACTGATCTACATGACTATAATATCCTATCTGTAGATACAGAGTTGAGCTTTGGGGCTCCCCTAAACCTAAGAACAAAAAACAAGATAACAACCATAATGAATAAGACAAATTACAGAATTATTAGAAAATAAAAAAAACTACTAACATTATAGATACAAAATAGTATTGAAAGAAATGTATAGTCTAAGTATTATAAGAAGATAAAGGCTGTATGAGAAAATTAATTACAAAATTAAGCAAGAGGAAAGATCAAATAATAAAATACCTATGAAAATCTAGTTAGTAAGTATATGTACAAAAATATTTAAAATAAAGTGATGGAAAAAGAGGAAAATAAAACATATATGTAGGTAATTAAATATGTAAGTAAAATAACATGATTAAAGAAATAAAATATAAAGTTGTATAATCCAAAAGGAATAAAGAAATATGAATATTTTAATTTTATAGTAATTATTTAAAATTAAAGTTAAGGAAAAACAAAAATATAAAAGAAAAAAAATGTATTTAACTAATGAAAAAAATATTGTAAAAGTACAATATTTAAGTTTCTCAGAAGTTTCAAAGAAAATCTAATATTCTTTTGGAAATTATGAACAGATTTACGATTTCTTCAACATATCTGAATTACAAAAGTTAGTAAAATTTTGAAAAACACATCTCCTTGGGAAGTATTAGAAATAAAAGCACAATCTTTTAAGTTTTTCTGACGTTTGAGAGAAAACCAAATGCTTTTTTGGAAACTATAAACAGGTCTACTATTACCTCACCACATCAGAATTACAAAACTTAATTCAATTTTGAAAAACTTATCTCCTTTGCGGAGAAATGTCCAAATGAAGAAAAGTTTTAACTAAAATAAGTGAAAGAATCCTTAGTGTTGTTTAAAAAAATTAAATTTCAATAATGTTGGTTAATATATAAAAAAACTGTTGAATAATTAAATTATGATAAAGAATTTCTTTTCAACAAGTATTCAGAATCGGAAGGCAAACAGGAAAGTGTAATTTGGCTACCAAACTGGTTGTCATTTCTAATTCTAATGAAGGGGGTTTGTAATGCATTATTCATCTGGATTTTTTTTTGGGATCATTTTATCTATTTTTGTTTGTTAAACCTTAGACCAGTCGAATATTTTAAGTTTATGTAAATCATAAAAATGATTATATGAATTTCTTGAAATATAATTAATTCTATTTTCAAGTTCATTACCTCAACCAGCGGGTCTGTTCTATTTGCTGCTGTTTTCCAATTAGGTAGCAGAGATAGGAAAAAAATAATAAACAATGCACATGAATCAATATATCAGGAGATTTAAATTAAATATTTTTGACTATACTTAAATTTCTATGATTTTCTAATAATAATTGTTTGTCTGTTTCAGATGAAATTCAGATCTGATTTAATATAATTGTGCTTATCTTAGAATTAAGGGCTTAATAAAGAAATGCTTTATTTAGCGATGCTGCCCAAATACAGTGGGTAGCTACATTATACAGCATACCAATCAATCCACGATCGGACATATATACAATACATATATTTAAATTATATAACAAAAAACATTTTTTTCCCCTACAGTTTCCATTTACAATCAATACAAGCAGCCAACACAAATTACAATTATACAATACAAATATTTTAATTTTTGTTTTTTCCATTTCACAATTTCATTCAATTTGACAATTTTATTTTATTTAATTGACATATTTATTCTCTTTAATTCACTATCAGAGTCTCAGACATTCTCCAATGATCTGCTACCCACGTTCAATCCATTAAACAAATTTATCATTAGATAGCAATGTGAAATCAAGCCAGACATAATAGGATCAGTTTAAAGAAAAACAAATAAATAAATACATTAAAAAAAAAAAGTTATTCAAAAGAAATACTTGAATGAGCAAATGAGTTAAAAAAAATAATAATAATTTAATGAATAAATAAGTTAAGACACAAATTGACAGGTCCATAAACTAAAAAAATAAATAAATAAAAATTGAATAATCTCAGAGCTAATTCCCATGCAGGTGATGATCCACGATCCCCAGGGAGTCCAAAACTATATTTTCCACTAAGATCGCTATATCATCAATGCTAACACCTAGGTCTTCTATGGAGCTTCAAATCAGAGAGAGACAAAAATTAACTATAGTTGAAACTAATAGCTAAAGTTATCATGGATAAGATATTTATATATCAATGATTCATTCATGAATAAGGGTTATACCCATGAAAATTCATACAAGGTCTGAAGTATCTTTACAAGTTTTATGTTTTATTTCTTTTATAAGTGGTTTTTAGCATTAATGTTACTAATCTGACCTTTGCTAGGGTTTTCATGTCTTTTATGGTGGGTTTTTTGAAGTTAAATTGATGGTTTAAAGTTATGCTATAATTAGCCAATGGTGTGCAGTTTATATTCTTGAAATTTTGTTTAATCCTGGTCTCCAGTTGTTTAGATGTCTCTCCGATATATCTTTTTTCACAGTCAAGCCTATATATATTGAATTTAGCTTTTCCATTTTATCTATTTTATGTTTCATATTAGATAGTTGGTGTTGCAGCTTGTTGGTATTGTATAAATCTGTTTTAATATTGGTATAGTCAGTCATATTCTTTTTATGTTTTTTTGATTTTATCGGTGACAACTGGGCCCTGTTTCATAATAAAGTACAAACTAATACTATTAGTCTTGTAGATTTAACTTAATACAATTACACTGACTTGTACAATAGTAACTTGTACTTCAGTACTTTTTAATTCCCGTAATATCAATAATTGTCATCCCTATTGTGATAAAAATAGGTATTAGTGTTATTACCGATAAATATTTGAGTTAAAATATTAAATTGTCACAATTTAAAATTAAAGTATAGTAAGAAAAAATATAATGAATCATTGAAAAGTAAAATAAATTATTGTATTTACGGTATGATAATGGGAAATATAACTACAAGTATAAGAGGAGATGATCAGGGTTGCGACCAGGAAAAAAAAAAAAAAAAAACACAAATAAAAAAAGTTGTTTACTAGTGCCGACATTTCGACCTGAATTTTAGGCCTTCATCAGGACTGAACAAATATTCAATTAATAAACATAATGGAAGGTGCGGAAGAAAGTAAAAGTATTTTTTTAATTCCTTGAGTAATGGAATTTAAAAAAATATGATTTATAAATAATATCTAAAATAATGTAAACAATAAAATAAACGTGATTAAATGTGAGAAAGACAAAGATATATATAATACAATGAGCAAGAAAGAGAGAAAAAAAAATATATATGTATAAATGTTACAATAGATTAAAAAAAATGCAAAATAATATAAATAAGTTAAAAAATAAGCTAAAATAAATATTGAATGCCTGAAAAAATGAATAAGGACCATAGGAGAAGGGATAAGGAGAATAGGAAATAAAGAAAAATATTAGAAATGAAAGCAAAACTTACATGCTCCACAAAGGTTCAGTCTAGAGTGATTGAATCATAACTTCACAGGTATATAGAGTGCGAGGGGAGGGAGAAAAATACATTAAACAAAACGGACACAGTATCCGGCAAGCATGACTAACTGGAAAGACCGCTAAGATAAAATAAAGAAGAAGAAATGAAATTTCATTAAAACTTTAAAGAGTAAAATTACATATTAAATCTTAAACAGTCATACTTGCTGGATACTATTTATTTATTTATAAATTCTGACCATCTTCTCATATTAATCCACGGTCACCTATTAACACCTCATTATAACTACGAATATAAATATCTAGTTATATTTCTAAAAATATACAGAAAAGGACCATGAATAAATGTACAAAATATATGATACAGTAAAAAAATATATTTTATTATAGTTTTACAATAAATAATTGAGCAGTGTCTAACTTAATCTAACAAATATTAATTTTTATGAAGTAAATTAAAAATACAAAATAAGAGCCCTCGCATCACAGCATTCATTTAATTACATTTCTTTTCTTATAAGTACAAAACTTTTTTCATTCATCGGCAACAATAAATAAAATAACTCGAAGGATTGAAAATATATATATTTATATTTGAGAAAATAATAAAAAGTAACAAACAACATTTAATATATATGTACAAGTAAATTATTTTTCTTATTTTACACATACTTACATATCTGCAATTAGTACATAATTTACAGATTTATAAAAATTATTGAGTAGAAAGGTATAACATAGATTAATTAAACACAGTGGAAAAAAGAAATAGAAAAAAATAAAATAAATATTTGAAAGAAAAGGAAGACAATGCACATGCATGAATCAATATATCAGGAGATTTAAATTAAACAATTTTGACTATACTTAAATTTCTATGATTTTCTAATAATAATTTGTTAATAGGTTTCTGATGAAATTCAAATATGATTTAAATTAATTGTGATTATCTTAGAATTAAGAAACTGTATATCAGAGATAGGGAAGAATTAGGTATAGTTGGAACTAATAGCTAAAATCGCCATGGATACGATTATTTATTTATCAATGGTCCATTCATAAATAAGGGTCGTATCCATGGCAACTTTATCTATTAGTTTAAATTGTGGCTAATTTTTGCTAATCTCTGCTGTATATATTAATACATCTTAGTTTATTATAACTAAAATTGGAATATTACCATTATAGAGTCAAATTTAAAGAGAAATATTGGGTCCATATCTATTGAGTCATAACATAATTATTTTATTTTCATTCTGATATTTTTTATCATTGTTACATTACCAGCCTTTACAGTACAACCAGACAATTTATCAGTCATTATAACTCGGTGATTCTTGATTTTAAAATTTCCTTCAAAGATGTATTTTATAAAAAGCTAAGGGCATGCGATCCCCGATTTTAATGAAACTTATCTTACATTAAACAATTTTGTGATATAGATACAGAAGAAAATAAATTTGAAAAGGTAGAGAGTGGCTGCGATTGTTTCTGGCCTCTTAAGTGACCGGAAAAATTAAAATTCGAAAAAAAAAAAAGGAACACCATATATTTCGTCTTATATCTTTTCCTGAATCTAGTTTTCCCAAATTTATCTATAACAGCTAAAACACAACAGTATGTACAATTATATCTTAATAAACAGTTTAAATTACATTAAATAAATATACTGTTAAGATATCAATTTCAACAAAGAATATTAAAAAATTCAAAAAACAAAGCATGTGAAGGAAAAAAATGAAAAGCAATATCAATCATAAAAACAAGAAATAAATAATACGGCGAACAAAAGACAAACATAATAAATTAACAGAGCGAAACAATATTCGCATATTGAGACATAAGGACTAAGTTATTAAAAAAAGTAAATGGATTATGGTCAACATTTTGCCCCATGTTGCAGGGCTGTTTTGACGGAAGCCAAAGTCAGAGTAAAAGGAAAAAAAAAAAAAAAAAAAAAAAAAAAAGGTTTGAAATTAGAATAGCAGAAAACAACAAAACAATAACAAATATAAATCAAAGTGAAATTAACAAGACAAATACTAAAATAATAATTAGTATTCAGTAAAAGTATAAAAACAACATTAAAAAATATTATGCATAAGAGTAATAAATAATATTAAAACAAAACAGAAGTAACATTCTAAAAACATCATAATGACGTCAAACGTTCAGTTTCAGTAACAAATAAAAGAGAGACTTGTTTGTTGGTAATAAACAAATGAACTATATAAAAGGAAAATGGTCCGAGTGCAGTGAAAATAACTCGAATAGTAATTATACTATTCATTGTGGGCTAAAGTTTCAGCCCACTTTACAGGGCTAAAAGAAGATATAAAAAACTAAAATAAAGTAACAAACTAAGAGAGTAGATAATATGAAACAAAATTAAACTAAAGTATGGCTAAAAATGATTTAAAATATGTGAAAATTTATATAAAAACAAAGTAAATTTACACATATTACACATATTTTTACATAAATTTTCACATATTTTAAGTCATTTTTAGCCATACTTTAGTAGGTTTTATCTTTTTAGTAGTTTGTATCTTTTTTAGCTGTGAAAAGTCAGGCGAAACATTGGCTCAAACTAAATAGTTTATTTACTATTTGAATTATTTTCACCACACTCAGACCATCTTCCTTTATATATTATATATCAACGATTCTTAAAAAAAAAAAAGAATAAGAAAATACCAAACTAAAATATCATCAGATTAAATAATTCATATTCAGTCATAGTACGGTAAGCAATACAATTTTATTGCTTAAGGGTAATAAATATTTTTATAATTTTTTTTTATAGGCATCTTTTTTATAAGTTGAATTATGAGATTGTAACCTCATTACGTCAAAATTCTAATCTTTTTCATTTAAACTGGCCCAATAAAATTATGAACATCAGTTTTGGCCTCCCATGAAGAAAGGTAGTTCCCATTGTTTTAAAATAATTAAAAATGTGCCATCAGGGAAGATAAAATAACAAAAAGAAAATGAAAACAACTTGACTTTTATCACAGGAAATGAGAAATTTGTAGAAGGGTAAATATTATTTTACAATATCACAATGCTATCCTTTAAAGATAAAAAAAATAATAAATAAAATAGAACAAAAATATCTCATTATCTAAATATTAAGTAGAATAATGTTCTAAGCTGATATTACCTCATTTTATTTTGATTAAAATATTAATATACCATCATATAGAACATCAAATTAATGGAAAAAAAACAACAAAAAACAAACTTTGATGGAACTTTCACAATAAAAATATTCCTACGAACCATTTATAATATGAATAAAAATATCAGAACCGAGATGTCAAAATCTTTAAATATATTTACAAATTTATAAACTTTGAAAATAGAGTTAAGACCTACTGTATACTAAAGAGAACATAGGCTAAGGTGGTCTGGACATGTGACCTGAATGTCAGAAAATTTTAGAGGAACATGAATGTAAAAGAAAATTGTACTTATTAACCTGTCGAAAGACTTTGAATAAAGGACTAAAACAAACCTTTGATAGGCAAGGTCTGGAGTAGAAAAGGAGCCGACATCTAATATAGAACAGGAATTCATGGATCGAAAGACACCTCACACAGCAATGAAAAATGTAAAATCAAGAAGAAAAACCGTAGCCGTTCATTTGAATGGAAAGTACGATGTCTATTTTCAATTTTCATGACAAATTCATCAGCTTCATAAAAATTCCATTATACGAACAAATAAAGTTAATTAATACACTTTATAGAGAATTTATATTTGTAACAGTGTCTATAATTATTAATCTCATTTAACATTATAAAATATGTAGTAAATCTTTTTTAAGAGAACAAAATTTTAAAATATTAAAAAATATATTAAAAAAAAAAAAATATTGCGACGGCTTACTTCACAGTGGTGCTAAGTACATTTCCACTAATTTTATAAATAATACTTTCCACTAATTTTATAAATAATACAACTAAAAGTTCTCTCTTTTAGTAAAATTACAGCTCTTCAATTAGTTTTTAGAATGATTTAGAATTCATACCTAAATCTGTTCTGTCATAAGATTAATCAAAGAGTTGTAATTTTTCCTAAAAGAGAGAACTTTTAATTTAATTTTTTGTAAAGCTAGTGGAAATGCACTTAGCACCGCATTGAATCAAGCCATTGATTTTATAACACATTTAGATGATAGAAAATCATTTAAAAAGTTTTAAAATAATGTACAGGCACATAGTGGTAAAAAATAACTGAAAAGAAATTATAGTTAAAAAAATTTCACATTAGTCGGTCACAGTTATTATGTAATAATTACTGGTATCATTATAGAGAGTCAATTTCCAAGATAAATCTAAAAGAGAAAAATGTTACGTTGAAGCAGGTAAAACTTCCATGTCTTCTCGGCACGTTGGAATGTATAGGGTGACACAAGTATGCTCCCAAATGTCCTATAAAATAAATAAAATGAAAAATTTGTTTTTATGTGTAATAAAACATTAGTATATAAAATATCCTGTAGAATTTACAAGGATTCATCATTTATTAATAGACACAAATTAATTTTTTAGGATAAGAATTAATTATATTTAAATAAATATAAACTAAAATTGGAAGAAGATAGTCTATAGAAGATAGGAGGAGGAAGAGGGTTGCAGTCAGCAAAAAAACACAAATAAACAAAAAATTATTGATTTGTATCCATGTTTCGACCTGAGTTTTAGGTCTTCATTAGGGCTATAAAAGAACAGGAGATAACAACCACCATTCAGAGAAACATAAAATTGAAAAGAAATAATAAACTAACAAATTTGGAAATACACATAGCAATGAATTGAATAATAAAAAATAGTTGATTAATAACCATGTAATTAGACAGTAGGAGATTGATAATAGAGAAAGATGAAATATAATATTATAGAGGTAAGAAGATATGTAAGTAGTGTCTAAAAAACTAAAAACAATTTGAATCAACATAATGAACTGTATGAAAGAAAAATTAAATATATGATACAATGGGTAAGTATATGTTGATTCAAATTGTTTTTCAGTTTTTTAGGCACTACTTACATATCTTATACATATCTTCTTACTTATATAATAGAGGTATTCATGATGTTGTGTTAAATGTTAAATGTTTAGCCATGTTAAATGTTATAACAATAAGATTGTGAGCAGCCCTATTTGAAGTCATGTTAAACATTAAATGCATAAGAGCCCTTAGCGGATTTTCTCAGCAACTTGTTGTATAAGCCTTTATGTTTATAACCTTCCTTCCAGACCCTCATGTTATTGTTTACTTCAGTTTTGATTTAAGTAATTAATTACAACATGCCTTGAGTGAGTGAAAAGTGGAATTTGTGTGAAAGTTTAGCTTATGAAATGAAATGAAAAAATAATTTTATTCTGGGACATATGTCCCCTAAGAATAATTACATGGTTCATATAGTGAGATTTTTATCTGGCGAGCGTTTAGAAATTTTCAGATAGTAGAATGAAATTACATTGTTTTTTTTTCTCAAATGTATCATTAAAATTATCCATTCTGGTTTAAGAACAGGGATATGAATACCACAAACACACGAAAGAACTGAGCTGTCACAATAACAAAAATGGCGGTGATCTCAACTGGTCTATTGTGTGACGTCATTCTCTATTTAACAGACCAAGTAACAGACTCTCAGCCATGTTAAATGCTATTTCGTTTTACCACGGTAAAAGAAGGCAATTTTTTTCGATTTAACATGAGTTTTTCCATTTAACACGCTTTAACATGTTAAACCAAAGATCATGAATACCCCTAATATTATATTTCATCTTCTTTCACTGTTATCAATCTGCTACTGTCTAATCCCATTGTTATCAATCAACTATTTTTCATTATTCACTTCATTCTTATGTAAATTTCCAAATTTGTTAGTATACTATTTATTTTTAATTTTATTTTTCTCTAAATGATGGTTGTTATCTCTTTTTGTTCTATAGCCCTGATGAAGATCTGAAACTCAGGTCAAAACGTCAGCACGAATAGACAATTTTTTTGTTATTGGTGTTTTTCGGGACCGACCTCCCCTCTCCTTCCCCCCCCCGCCAAAATTAATGTTTTGGCCTATTGTTAAGTCTATTATTTCCTTTTGAATATCATTCTTTTAGATATTTTATAGCCTAAAGACTTCTTGAAATAAAATATATTCTTGAAATATATCCTCAAAATCATAGACATATTTACTACAAACCACATATTATGTTTAACTTGCATTTATTTCGAGACATGAGCAAAATTTAATAACCAACAAGGGTGTATCGTAAAGTAGGTTCCCTTGCTACCTAAATATTTATAATCTAAATTAGAGAATAATGAAAGTTGACATTTCCTCTTGCCCAGGGTTGAAATAATTAGCAGTAAACAACCAAAAGCCATTTATTAATTGTTTTCATTTTTAAACTATGCAACTTATTAAAACCAGAATGTTTATTACCATCTCTATTAAACCCCTACTTAATAAAATGTAAGCATGTAATTAGCGAGCTTAATGAACATAATTTATGAGAGTGACAACAGAAATTAATAAAAACCTTTAAATAATTATCAACATTCTAAAGAAAATAATAGTTATAACTATTTGACTTTAAGTATTAGTTTCTTTGGAATGTTGATAATTATTTTAAGGTTTTTAGTAATTTCGATGCTAAACTCAGACATAGACACACTAACACTTTGACTGAATTTGTTCTGTTTGGAATCTGAATAAAGTCATTTTTAATACTTTTGTCCTAGTTAAAATTGAGTTATTCTGAAAATTTCTTATAAATTAAATAATAATTTTATAAACAATTGAAAAGTTAATATGTGATTCTTATACAGAATATCTCGAGGATGGGGGAATACCTCAAAACGTTGGGATAAACTATGTAATTAAAAGAATAAAATTAAAATAAAGGCATGTTCTAAAAAGAAATATTTCTATATTTATCAGGCATTGAATAATATTCTTTCCATAAAAGCAGAGTGATAATTAAAAGAAGTTGAAATGAGTCTTAACATCGAGTTATGATAACGAAACATACCTGAGGATAACTTTCACCACAGGTCCAACTTTGGCTTTCCAAATCGAAAATATCGACGACAGCTGAAACACAATTATGCCACATAAATTAGAAAAGCTTGTAGAAACATTCAAATATGTATGGTAATATTTATTAATATATGATTTGAATACTTGTTTGAGACTGGTGTGTTTATCAATTATAATAAAAAATATTCATTAAGTCTCAACCTGTTTATTTTTTTATTATTCCATTTCTATGTTTCGGCCCTTCTCATGGATAACTAATTGAAATTATTAATAGTTATCCTTGAGAATAGATGGAAGGGCTGAAAGATAGGAATGAAATAATAAGAAAATAAACAGGTTGAGACTTAAAGGATATTTTTTATTTTTACTATATCACTAATTTTTACTTTAGCAGCAAATACTGGCTTATACAGGGGAGCTTCAAAGTTAATAACTTTCTGCGGGAGGGGAGATGTAAAGAAGCTTACCTTCAGGCTCTAATCCATCCTCACCTCTAAATAACGATCAAGTAAATTAACTTTTATAAAAAATAACCTCTGATACTTTTTTTTATTTCATTTATGAAAATACGAGTGTTTCAGTGAACTAAAGACTATAAAAAATTGATTTTGTTTTATAGGTACGTATAGTTTAAGATATAATGTATTATTTAATTTGAATTTGTCATTAATTAATAAAACAATTGTTTATAGCAAAAGAAGTTTATAGTCTTGAAGTATATCTTTAACAACATAAGATTATATATTTATGGAGCACTGCTAACAATTGAAAATACGGATAATTGGCATAATTTTGTAATTAATAAACCTAATTTACTATGTTCCCATTAAATTTCTATAGTGTGAGTGTAATAATTAATTAGGTTTTCATTTTATCGCAATAAAACAATAATATTTATTTAGCATAAAGCATAATGGGAAATAAAATATTAAGAGATAGGGAAGAATTAGGTATAGTTGAAACTAATAGCTAAAATCGCCATGGATACGATTATTTATTTATCAATGGTTTCATTCATAAATAAGGGTCGTATCCATGGCAACTTTATCTATTAGTTTAAACTGTGGCTAATTTTTGCTAATCTCTGCTGTATATATTAATACATCTTAGGCTATTATAACTAAATTTGGAATATTACCATTATAGAGTCAAATTTAAAGAGAAATATTGGGTCCATATCTATTGAGTCATAACATAATTATTTTATTTTCATTCTGATATTTTTTATTTACCTTTTATCATTGTTACATTACCAGCCTTTACAGTACAAACAGACAATTTATCAGTCATTATAACTCGGTGATTCTTGATTTTAAAATTTCCTTCAAAGATGTATTTTATAAAAAGCTAAGGGCATGCGATCCCCGATTTTAATGAAACTTATCTTACATTAAACAATTTTGTGATATAGATACAGAAGAAAATAAATTTGAAAAGGAAGAGAGTGGCTGCGATGCTTTCTGGTCTCTTAAGTGACCGGAAAAATTAAAATTCTGATATTTTTGAAAGAAATATCATGAAATTTATATTAACCACATATAAAGAAAGATAGAAAAAACTGACCTGTCGCTGTGTCAAACATAGCATCAGATTGAAAACCGCCAATGATGTATATCTTATTATTGAGTGAGACAATGCCTGCGTGAGAGCGTGGCGTAGGGACTTTGGCCACTCTAGACCAGCTGTCCTCACATGGGTCGTACCTATCGATCGAGTCCACCAGGATCTGGAAATATTATAAGCAAGTTATGAAACTGTAATATAATTGTATCTTACCAAAATTATGACTCAAGCATTTTATTCTTCTTATTGAGTCCCTTCATAATAATATTACTGAAAATAAAAATTTGGCTATTGTGCCTTAGAGTAGAAAGAAAAAAAAAACAAAACAAATAAAAGTGAAATAATATTAACATTTAATTTTCAAATTTAATACATTTTTCAATTAATTGTTTGAGAGTGCTTTAATGAATGACACAACTTCAATCGTTTTACTTTCAACAAAGTTTATTTTAATCCTTCAACGTTTCAGCCCTTAGTCCATTTTCAAGGAAACAACCTAAGAATTATTTTCATATTATTCCCTCACATATAACAATAATATTTCCTAAACATACCTCATTATTAATTAGTCCCAATTCATTAAAAATGTCTTGCATTACAGGTCAAATTGCCCACGTCAAACAATCTAAAATTTTAATAGGAAACTGTTATGATATTTTAAAATTATTTTTGTTTTGAAAATTATATGACAGGGACGATTGGCCAGTAATGCAAGATGTTTTTAATGAATTGCTACAAATCAATAATGAGGCATGTTTAGAAATATTAGTGTACTGTGTGAGGAAGTAATACATTAATAATGTGAAAACGATTTTTAGGTCATCTCCTTTATAATGAATAACCTAGGGCTGAAACATTGAAGAATTGAAATAAACTTTGTAAAGATTAAAAGGATAAAGAACATTGATTTGCAACAAAATAAGGGATATAATAAAACTTCTGATGAATGTGTAAACAAAGAAAAAATAATAATGAAGAAGTAAAAAAACAGGCAGGATTCGAAGGTGAGGAGGATAATGAAGTGTGGACAGTGGAATTCCATGGCAAGGATCTGATCGTGGAAGATCTATCAAAAGCTAAAGTTCATTGGGCCACCATAAGTAACTCCGAGTAAGACTAGTAAGACCGAGGAGAATGGGTATTGCAAGAATGAATAGAGGATTAGAATTGAAGATCGGAGACATATTATGGATGCCAGGATTTTATAACTTGATAGAGAAAGAATAATAATAAAAGATACACCAATCATTCTCTATATACATCTGTCCAGTGACACCCCTCCAAAACCAAATCTACTAAACCAGTCTGAACATAATCCTCCGATCTGCGTTTCGGTATACCCTTCAGATGTTTAACTGTCGGTTCAGTGTTTATTAACATTTTAGAGATCCGTTTGTTACTAAGTACCACAATCTTATACACCCATCTTAATTGCCGCACCACTATAACCTAAATTATATTTACCGAGTGCAGTTCCCTCAATTCAGTGTTGTGTAGCCTTCTAAATTCTACTGTTAATATTTTTTGCAATACTTAATTTTTAAAAGCCTTAAGGTGCTTGCTGTTCTTCCCTTAGTGTGAGAGGACACATTTCGCATCCATAAAGAATGGTGGGAAGAATAATAGTTTTATAAATTTTAACTTTTAAGTTTTTAGACAGAAGGCATGAGCTAAGCAATTTTGAGATTGAAAAAACAAACAAGCATTCCCTGCCTTTAAACTCGCTTTTATTACCTCATCAATTTCACTCTTTCTAGTTACTGTAGAACCTAAATACTTGAACCTACCTACCAGTTTAAATGCATTTCCTCTCATATCTATAACACCGGAATAGAGGAAGAATACCAGGAAATATTTAAGATGAAGGATAAAGAAACTTCAAGTCTTCAAAATATCGGGAGACAGAGGTGTCCCTGAAGATTCAAAAGAATTGTATAAAGCAATTAATTAAATAGGGCCACCCATAGCTCAGTGGTTAAGACACAGTCTTACCAATTTGATGTCTATTGGCGGTGCCGGTTCGAATCCGGCCTGGGAAGTCGACTTTTTTCATTGAGTGGGGGTCCCACAAAATGAAGAACTTTGACCCCCAACCATGGTTAGGCAGTATAGGACTCCAATGGGAGTATGGGCCGGAAAGAAAAAAAAAAAAAATTAATTAAATATTTTAGTTCAGCCTCGAGTTTCCCAAAGACACTTAACTCCATATACTGTATGGCAGTAACCAAAGTGAGAACTATCAAGGTCACTAGGAGCCTAAGGGTTTCAGAAGATAACAGGTAGCGAAGGTAATTTGGTCGCATTAAGGTGGCTTTATTGACATTTATTTTTTGTTTCTTATACACTTTCATTTTATTACTATTTTTAGTCCTGATGAAGCCTAAAAACTAAGGCAGAAATGTTAGCACAGATAAAAGGAAATTTTACACTGGCTGAGGGTTTTCTCTCATTACCACACTCCCAGACTTCTGCAATTTCTTATGGTAAATGATTACAGAACACTACTGACAGTTAAATAATATTTATATAACTACAGTAATAAATAGAAAGGTTACAATCAAAGCAAGATACATACTCTATTTCCAGTAGAATCATCATCTAACCAACCGCCGCAAATGTAGAGACTGTTGCCCATGACAAGCATCGTATGGTCAGCCCTCGCTGACAACAGAGGTGCTAACGTCTCCCATCTGTCCTGCCTCCAGTCATACCTAGGGAAAATTAGTAAAGAATATTACGCTAACTCAAATATAAACATTAATGAATAATATTTTACAATATGATGATTATACTTTAACCAATAAATTTAAATATATAAGTCAGTAAACAGAACTATCGCATTACTATTATTCAATTGGGTATTCATGATTTTTAGTTTTACTTTTTACAAAGGACAATCATGGAAAAAGTTAAAAAAATCATAGACTACTTAATTATTACAAACTTTAATAAAAATATTGAACATCTTAAAATAAACTTTAATTTAATGTTTCTTTTTTGAACGAACTAAAAAAGTTTTGGAATTTACACTTGTCGGGTAACTATGATGTAAATTATATGATAGTTTCCGTTATAGTATCGGTAGTACTGACTATACCTTCTCATGGTGTTGAGAGCAATATCACGATCGAGACCTCCTGAGACATAGAGGTATCCATTGTAAGTGGCGGCAGCGTGCAGAGTGCTTGGACTCGGAAGGGAGCTTATTCGCTCCCAAACATCTCCTACTGGATCGTACCTAAGTAAAAAAAAAAATATTATGTAACAAGTGAGAACCATACACTTTATTACTGAAACATATAATAAAAAAAAAACAAGGCAGTTTATATTTCAAAATTGGAAATATTTAATGTTAATATGCATTTATCATGGCTAGGAATTTTTTTTTTTTTAAACTGAAATACTGGTGATATTCTAAATACGTTTCTATCAATAATAAGAAACCAGAAGTGAATAGATATATAATTTGAAAACGACTTATTTTTTTAAATATATTTTTTTCTTCTATGCCAGAGGGAGTAGACTATTACGCCATTTTCCCTCTCGCAGTCCAATACAAATTTACTTTTGCCCTGAGTTGGTCCGCATCCTGATGAAAATCTTCCAGACCAATACATGCCAAAAGAGAATCTGCCATGTTACATAGAGGACATTTCAGTGAATCACCGATGCCTATTCGATGGAGGTGTTTTTGGAGCAGATTATGTCCTGTTACTAGGTGAAAACAAGCCACTCAAGATTGCCAGGGATTCATTTATCCCTATAAGAGATCGTTTAAGTAGGCTGTCTAACTTATTTCCTTCCGCTTGAACTTTATGTCTAGCATTTGTCCTCTCCTTACAATAGATCTCACTGTTCTGTAGGAAAGTGGTCGAACGGACTGATTCCCCTTATAACCAAGCTTAGCCAACTTGTCCATTGCCATATTTACCAATATGGCCTGGTATCCACTGCAGAGCTATAATCCTTCCTCTTTTCCCCATAATAGCAGCCATGTTTCTGCATTTGTCTTCAGTGGGTGACTAGGCAATACCAGGTGTTGATAAATTTAGTATTACAGCTCAGGAGTCGTTGAAGATTACAATGTAGTCATCGCTTTCAATAGTGGTTTCCATTGCAACGCAAATAGCCTGCATTTCTCCATCATGATTGTCACATCCAGCTCAACGGTAAATGATAGGTGAAAGTTACTTGAGTATAACACCTGCTCCATCTCCCTTGTTAATACCGGACGCAAATCCATTGGTATAAATGTGCAGCCATTGCTCTATAGGGCACAGCTTATAAATAGTGTTTAGTGCAGCAGCTCCAAGCTTGGGTTCAGGGCAATCTTTCTTTATTCAACCAAATGTCAGTGTGGTTCGCACATAAATTGAAACTTGGCACTAATCTTCAGTTTCTTCTATATTAAAAAGATTTTTTTTTTTTTTACTTTTTTTATAACACATAAATCCTATTAATGCCATAATATATAATTACCTTGTAAATAATTTGTAAATAGTATTTGAATTGTATTAGTGTTTAATTTATTTACATTTATTTTTACTTATATTATTTTATTTGGAGTTAGTTATTTGAGAAGAAAAATATGTAATTATATTTATGTGTTATAATGAGTAATAGAGATAGTTGCTAAGGGTTGATAATCGTCGCTAAGACGTTGCCTAGCAACCACACCGACCATCTTCATTTTTTTAAGCAGTTCCGGCTAATTAGTGGCCATGATAGCGTCTAAGCAGCCCTGTCTGCGTTTGGTTAATGTTATTTTATTAGACATTTTTTGAGTGTTTTATTCACCATTACAGTCCGAAACAAGACCTTTTCTGTGTTTTAACTTTAATATGAGTTCTGGCTAATTAGTGGCCCTGATAGCGTCTAAGCAACCTTGTTTGCGTTTAAAATTTAATGGTTTGGACATTTTGAGTGCGTTAACAGAGATTACACTCCAAAAGCAGACCTTATCTGCGTTTCGACTTGAATATAAATTGAAAAAAACTAGACGTTGTCTGCCCTTAATAAGTGCCAGTGTGACCATCTTGGCTTTTGTGACATTTCGATTGTTTGTGAGCCATTACACCAACTTTGGACCAGTTTAAAATTGCAGCAGTGTATTTAGCTACAGAGCTGCGACCTACACATCTCAGCAACACTCTTCCTCTGACCTATCGGAGTGGATCAACTTTTCGTCGAACAGTATTAATTTTATATTTTTATTTGTAAATTAATTTATTTTCTTCCTCATAATTTATTTAGCTAGTTTTATTTTTACTTATTCATTGTTTTAGTCATCTTTTGTTTATTTTAGTTTTAGTTTGCAAATGTTTAAATTGACCAAATAAATGTTTATATCTGGACCAGTTAGTTGTTTGTTCTTTTTAAAGCCTTCCAACAAAAAGACACAGTCAATTTGAGGTGGCTTTAACAAATCCTATCTTTGATAATAAACTACTGTACTGATTGATAATAAACTAAAGTACTGGTTATAGTCTATAATAACCAATCATACCTATTGGTAAAATTAGCTTATGGTACAACCAAACAAGTGATTGTGGATTAAATTATTAAAAAGAAATTATTGATAAGCTAAAATGACAAACTTATGCAAACCAAAAAAATATATAATATTAAACAAAGCAACAAACAAACCTTTCACATTCAGCAATGGGCCCATCACCCTCACTAACACCACCAACGGCAATAAGATGTCCGCTGGCTACGTTCAACGAAAATCGACAGCGTTCCCTCTGCATCGGAGCCATTGTAGCCCAGCAATCTCTTCTCGGAGAATACCTGAACCCAAATGGGTGAATATTCTCCTAAAGAAAATAAAAGCACTATAACTAAATTAAAAAAATTAATAAAATATACATAGATCGATGCTCCCTTCAACTTTTCAATTATACAATTAAATAGTACAAAACACAACAAATACAAAAGAAATGATAATACAAAATATAATTTCATTTTTCACATTTGGGATGAAATTATTCCACATTTTGTAATCGTAAACACTTTTATTTGAGTATTTAATGAAAAAACGAACTTATTTTTAATATATGTTTCAAACTTAATTTTTTTTTAATATAAAGCTTACAAACTATTACTGACCTGTAGGGATTGGTTGAAACAACCACCAACGACATAGAGGTCATTATGAAGTACTGCTGTTCCGAAGTTACATTGTTCGACATGCGGTATTGAAGTAAGGTGACGCCATTTACCAGAACTAGGTTGTAAATAGGTTATCTCATTGGTTATACCTCCAATACTGAACCCTCCGACCTAAGAAATCATGTATATTATTATTATACAGTTTTCAATACATACATAAAAAATGACAAAATAATTTGATTTTTTAAATATTAACCATGTTTAGTTAGAAAAAATTTTAGAATTCAGGGATTTAATTTTTTTTTTATTAGAAACACCACCATTTTGATTAAACCAATCATGTGGGCCATTATCAGAGTTAATTGAATTAAAAAAATTATAAAAAATCAAAAATGCAAATAACATAAGTAAAAAACAAAAAAATATATAAGATGCAAATGTAATAATCTCTCTCTTCCCCCCCCCCATCCCTGTTTCTTCCCCTACCCCTTTGTATGTCCCTATTAAAGCAAAGCAGTTATACACCTACCTAAAGAAATTTTATAAAAATTATTTTGAATCAGTCTAAAAACAAAATAAAATGACTGGTCCATATTACTTTCTCCAATATGAAAACCATAATCGACTAAATCCATCAACAATATATTAGCCTTATTTCATACTTTGAATAGTAGCCTATATCTATATATATATATATATATCTAGTAGCCTAGTAGAAAATAATAATATACCTTTACAATAGATTGAGTCATGCCTCTAGAATTGACAAGGAGGCGAGGAGCGGGAGACATCAGCTTTGTCTGGTGCAAGGCTTCTGCCACGACGAGGCGCCTCGTCACCCTGTCCTCATTCTCAATGAGCCTCTCGATGTCGCACCACAGGATCTCGCCGAGCTGAATCTTGTGCAAGAATCGACTGGTCCACATCGCCCTGTTCAGCAAGATAAGACAATTTATTAACATTCAAGATTGAATACAAATTATTTTCTCTCATTAGATTAGAAGAATTCTTTATCTAATTATATAAAAATGAATATTTCTTTGTTGCATGTTGTTTGTGTATGCACTGCTATAACATTCATTCCATTGTGATGTGGCTTTTTGCTAAATGTTCTGGATTTTCCTGGGAAGAATATAGGAAGGCGAGATTTTTGAGGTAAAACAAATTATTAACAAAATTAAGTATTTTTGGTGTGTAGCTCAAAAAGTATATGTATTTTTTTCATGTTTATTATACAATTTCAAACAGGTTTTTCTCGTTTTATGGTCAAATATTCCTAATGAATCATTCTCCCTAAAGGGTCATCATGCATAAATGTTTAAAGACAAGATGGGGAATAGGAAATTTTTTATGTTGATAATCTTCAATAAACAAATCCTGTTGCTATGAAATCCTCAATTACTTAACCTTTTCATTAATTATTTATAAGTTATAACAATGTTATCATAAAAATAAAGAACCGGAAACAAGTCTGATTTTTGTAATAACCTATGAAATGAGCTTAGTGTTTTGATTTATAGTTCTGGTTTCGATATTACTCATATTTCAACATCCTCATTAAAATTCTAAGTATACTCTAAACATATTTTCTCAATCGATCGACTGAATGTTTGAGTAGGAATGCACATATGTGCATGTTTATTACATCCATATACATAAAAGGGAATAGTAAAATCTTTGTCAACAATAAACTTCTAAATTACCGGTTTTTAAATAACTTTTAAATTTCAGTAAACAATTTTTTTATAACAGCTCAACAATTTTTTTTTTTTAAGAAAAGCAAATCATATTCATTTTTAGCATAGTTTGAAACCCTCAAATACCATATTTCAAAGATATTAAAAATTAAAATTTTTTCACCTTGATTTATTTGGGGTATTTTTCTATTCTGGTGACCATTGATCATATAATCATTAATAACTCCTTTGTATTTTATCCAATTCCAACGTTAATACAACTGTTACAAAGCTAAATGTCTTATCATAATTATGAGAGATAGTTGACCATGGATGACGTACGAGGAGAAGATGTTTGGGGGTGCTGTCAAAGTGAAACATAAATAAGTTGGTGTAACCTATTTAATTGTGCCAATGTTTCAGCTAGAGTCTCTAGCCTTCTTCAGGGCTGTTAGCTTGAAAATCGAACGCCTAATGAATAACGCATTAGGCATTTGACCAACTTATATGTTTCACTTTGACCGCACCCCCAACCATCTTCTCCTCGTACGTCATCCACGGTCAACTATCTCTCATAATTATAATTAAAAGAAGTATGAACATATTAGTTATTAATAATTTAAAAATTGAAATATGGAAAGAAAAAGAAACTAAATGTGTTATCTTTAAACCTACATTAACAAAATTTAATTTGCCCTTATGAGAGTGAAATATTAGTTTCAAATAAAAGAAAACTTTTTAAACATTAGCTGTTACCATTTATGTTTACTATTGTTACTGTCACTTCATCAATCAATAAATTAATTAATACAAAAATTTCAATAATGTTCAATTAATGTATATACATCCTCAAATATAGTAATACGTGTCCATCTGTCAATGGCTTTTCTTTTCGCCATTTTTTTTTTTCTCTCTCTAGTATAGTAAATGACTCAGAAACACTTTTTACTAACTAATATAAGAGTGATTGATTCCAAGGAGAAGAGTGAATTTATGAAACAGGTGAACTTTTTTCGTAAATGCTATCTACATTATATCGTCATTGAAGGTAACTAAAAGGGTTAAAATAACCAAAATATTGCAGTTATATAAGTACTAAGGTAAGGAAACATTCTAGTAAAAAAACCTAACAAGACATTTTAAATTTTAATTAGTATAATCTCAAAATTACCTGTGTGGATCAGGGAGACAGGTCAAAGACAACCAACGCAAAGTCAGTTCTAACACCTGTAATTCAGGACAGTCTACAGGGAAGTCCGAAGCAAGGATGTGTTCGAGCTGGCCGGGGTGGAGGCGACAAAATTCAGGAGACTCTGACAGTTCTACCAGATGAGAGCACATGAACTGGATGACGACTGTCCGAAGTCCGCTCAGCGAATAAGTTTCAGATATAGTTGCGATATCAATACAGTTCTCAATATCAAGCTGGGACTGAAAAAAAAAATTAAATATCAATACAATTTTTCAGCATGTACTCGGATAATCATGTTCTTGGAATTCCTCTAGAATGTGTTCATTTTTTTTTTTTTTTAAATGGTATAATAATTTTTTTCCACTTACGAGGTATTACATCTAATGTAGCAATAATATATAATTTATTTTCAACATAAACTTTTCATGTTCGATAAAATACTTCTCATTTATTTAATTTTTTATTGATGTTATAATATGAGGTGTTTGTAGGTGACCATAGATTCGATATAAGGAGAAAATGGTCGGGGGTGGAGTTAGTAATCATACAAGGGCTTTGTCAGGGCTGATAAGAACAGCATTCTTATCAGCCCTGACAAAGCCCAGCAAATTGGGGCAAAACGTTGGTTAAAAATGAATAGTTTTCTTTTACTATTTTGATACCTTATTGGCTGCCATGCGGACTATCTTCCTTCAATCTACTTCATACAATCAACTATTTTCTTCCAATACAAATAAGTAAAACTTAATTATTTGTATCAATGTTTCGATTTACAATTGTTCCGTACTTATGTATTAGTCAGTTCAAAAGTTGTGGGACATAACCTGATTTATATTAATACGAATGGTAGGGTTGAAAATTAAAATAACACTTATTTCCTTTAAACAAAAAAAAAAAAAATTTCAAATGAAGAAAAATATAAGTACAATATCAATACTTTGGCAGACTCAATTCCCTAATGGCACTCAAAATCATGACAAGTAGGTCTTTATCCTTATGAACACCACATTACTTGAATTTGTCTAAATACAAATTAATTATAATACAGTTTTGAAATAAAAATATTTAGATGGCAAAAATAAACATATTTTGCCATTTAGCAGAGTTATTTAGTCTTTCCATATTTTTAGCATGTACACCAATACCACAATCAACCAAATTATAACCAAGCTTAACTTTAAAATGTTCATAATTGGCATTAGAAGAAGATAGTTGACCGTATGAATAGATTGGAGTAAGATAAGATAAGTCTGGGTGGCAGTTAGCAAAGGTTTCAAAATAGTAACAAAAAACTATTTGTTGTTAACTAACATTTCGCCCCACTTTGCAGTGCAAAACACTGGTTAACGATAAATAGTTTTTAGTTACTATTTTGAAACCTCTATTGACTGCCACCTGGACTATCATCCTCCAATAAAGTTCATAATTAGCATATAAATGTTCGAAAACATAAAATAGTACTATAAGCCTTACAGTCAGTAAATCACCTTTCATCACTTTCTTCTGCACTGGATAGTTCCTAAATTTTATTAATACTTTTGCAAAGAAGAAATATGAATATCACAGAATCCAACAGTTCTGTTTACAGACTACAATAAAGAACTGTTGGACAGACTAATAAATAGGCGCTATTAATTGAATAAAATCCCTATTGTTTCATAGTATAGAGATATAATAAAAAAGAAAAAGCACAATAAGTTTGAAAATAACACTTATGTATACCTGTAAGTAGTTGGAACAGGCCTCGACAACTGGTAGTAGTTGGACATGAGATGCAGCCGAGAGAACATCTTGCACATTTGCCAATGTCAAGGCAAGTCTTGAAGTATACACATAATCTAAGAGCAGGCTCATACCCGCAGCAGATACGCCGTTCAGGCAGATTTCTGACTGACGAGACTCGAGCATTGCATCGGTGAACATCGCTCTGAAGTAGTCGGAACATGATGCCAACACCACTTTATGAGCCTTAAAATATATCATGTATTTACTTAGGTGATATTTTGGGACTAATTAGGAATTAAAAATTAGATAAATATAAAAAAATAAATCAATCTTAAATTAGTATGATTGCACTATCAAAAAAACTAAAATGAACGGTTTTTATATATCACTAAAATAACATTCTTAAGTGGATTTTGACTGTAAAGCTTTTAACACAAGTAAAATTTAAATTATCAAAGTGAAATTCCGTAAAGTCACTGTTGAGTTGGTATGTCTTAAAAGTTCCAAAGACTTAAAAAATGATAAATACAATGTATTTTCCATAACAGGGATGCAACGAAATTCAACTGAAAATGAATTACAAGAAATATGTCACCACACAGGGAAAATCTAATAAATACATATTCAAATTACCTTGAATGCTTCTCCCTGGGCAATAAGAGTAACATCTAAAAGGTGCCCCTTCAACCTGAGATTGTGGAGACCTGAAAGAAGTGCAGCAGAATGCGAAGGTGACTCGAAAGCAGAACTGTTTATTGGCCTGCCTCGACCAACTAGGACCCACTCTTTGTCTCGCATATCACTCAACTCTTCATCTGCCAAATTTATTTATATAATAATTTCAACAATTAATTAATGATATTTTTATGGGTAACAGTACACAAGTTTCACTCCGAATGGATGGGCATATGTTCTAGTATTAATATTATAACCTACACTATTATTATTACTGCTTTAATGGGATCACAGCAGTCAACTTCTGCTCGACCGAGAAAAATAAACAAATCTTGAATGGATCATTTTTTCCAGTAGAGGTTGGGCATGAATTAGTATCACTTTATGTTATCAGATTATAAGTGACAACTCTAGCTTTTCTCATTCTGCATAAGTGCATACACGTCATGTGAAAACAACAGTTATGGACCCTTTTATGATTCAAACGTAGTAAGGCATAAATGACAACATCAGCAGTCCTGTTTTACCTATTGTTCAGCATTTAATAATTACTGAATATGGTACGGTTATTTAATAGTCTCTTCAATAAAAACAAAAAAAAAAATGTTTCATAAATAAGAATATGTTAAAGAAAACTTCAATCATTTTATTCGAATAGTATTATTTGTATGTCACTAATATGAATTCTAAATTTGGTGAAAAAAAAAAATTCTTTAGAAATAAATTTAAATTGAAAAGCAAATAAGATTGGGTTTTTAAAACCAAAAATTACTATTTTGTAGAATGAATCAAGTCAAAACAAAAACAAACATCTTAGGCTTGGAAGATTCACTATTTAATTGCATAGAAATACAAAAAATAGTACAGTACTTTTAAAAGGTGTTCTGAAAGATTATTAAAATATGTGCTGGTCGGTCATAAGATAACAAACTCTAGGAATCATTTTCGCTTTTATAAATAATATAATTATACTTAGCAAAATCTTGTACATTGAACCAATAAATAGTTTAATCAAAATGTGATTAAATTTTAAATATATATTTTGAAAATTTATCTATAACTTAAAAAAAGACTAGATATGGGAAATATCAATAATTATAAACTTGGAATTAGATTTTACTCAGAGAAACTTAGTGTTGAAATATTTTTAAATGCAGAAATATGTTACATTAAAATTATAAATTAGAAAGAATAGGAAAAATAAAGCTATGTCACTACATTTGATTTAAATTATTACAAATCATATAAGCCACAGAGTTAAATTAAAATGTGTTAATTTTACCTCACATAAAGTTAATCATCAAAATACAATTATCCTTGTAAATATTTCAGCCAAGATCAAACTTTCACTATTTCAAAGTACGTTTACAAAGAGGTTGTGTACAACATAACGAATGAAGTAGGTAGGTCTTAACTCATGACTAAATGCTAAAGGTAAAAGGGATGGGGGTTTCTATTTCGTGATATCCAGTTTACTGTTAATCAAACTTATGTTTCTTGAGCGATTTTATTCATAGGAAAAAAAAACCTTCCAAAGCAAGGTTTGTTTCTACACATGCCATCAACTCATTAAACAAATCAGTTTGATGATTTCAGTCGGTAATAAGATACCACTGATGACGTGTAATACAAACAACTATTAAACATTCAATGAGTATTTAGTCCTTAGTTATTAAGATGTTTTCTTTTTAATTTATTAAGTCCGTTATTTATTATACTCAATCAATAACAGGTTAATTTCAGACAAATAAATAACAGTATATTATTCAAGGAATGGGAAAGTTTTAGTTTTAAAGAATCTCAAGTTGTTTTCATCATTCAACATAACTGATAACATAAAAATTACGGAGAAAAAAAAAAGACTTGTGTGTTAGGGAAAAATAAAATAAATGTGTGCTAAAAATATTTCACTAAAAACATTTTTCAATATCTCTTAATAGGGTCAGTGAAGCGATAGTTATACGTTGACGGTATCAGTGAAATAGTCGCAGCCACTCTAGGAGAACCAGGAAACCAAACATGGACGCTCATATAGATCGTATAGGGATGGAATACCGAGAGAATTTGAAATTCGATCATTTAAAGTGGATGAGAGATTCTGAGTGCTTCTTTTAAATCATGCGTTTCATTTTATTCTTTTTATGCATTTCGTTTTATTTTATTTTTTGTTGAAATATGCGAAAATAAAGACCAAATAAACTTTCCGTTTATTACGAAAGAGAGGCAAAGCACAAAATTCTTATGTTCAGTACGTTATATACAATTATGAGTTAGTCGGACTAATAGGGTATTTTTGAGGGAACGTGACAATTTAGCCCAGCGCCCAGTTGGGCACTTTACTGATGGAGCTGTAAGGCCCATTTCATCAGCCCTCATTGTCTCAATCTGCTTCTTTTATTTCATATTCTTCCTCCAGCGTCGGCGAGACACGCTGGTCTCGGGCGGTCAAGATCTTCCAACGTAAAGTACGGCTGACCCACCACTTCCTTTCACCCGCAGATAAACTTCCTGAAGAAGGGATAGTTTTCATCCATCAGACTGAGAAAGTCCGACATGGCGAAGACGAGGACCACGATCTTTCTCGACAACCTGATTCGGTATTCTTCTATGGTAGTTTAATCCACTACCAAGTGTTATGCTGTTTCAGGTTCTCTAAAGATGGGGCACCGGGAGATCGATGTTCTTTTCGAAGCTTATAAATTAGATATCAAACTGGAGAACTTATTTCATTAGTTCGTTAGTCAGGGTAGTTTTCTGGGACTGAGAGACCAGCCACCAGCAGATAATAGACTTCAGCTGAGTGCCCTTCTCTTTCCATTCAAGTAATAAAGTAAGTTGTGAATCTTTAATATTACCATTAACATCGGCATAGTTAACATGACACCTTTTGCAATTATTCTATTCATTATAATTTAAAATAGGAAAAACTCCACTAGAGAAACAGAAAAAGATGAGACCCTCCACGTCTTCTTGGAAATGTTCTAGGAATGGTTTTTTAATTGTGTTCTAAGTATTACTAATATTTTGAATAAACTACTATATTTCTTATTGTTAAATTACTTTTTTATTTAGAAATAAAGGTTCAATAAAAATTATCTGGCATGGATTTGAGCCAAATAATATGATTCAAGTGTTTTAATTATTTACACAAACTGAATGAGTCAAGATAACGACCCCCAAGAGACTCTTTGGATCCAGAATGAACAGTTGGTTGCCCAGTTGGTAGGTTAGTGACCTGTTGTCAACGAAAGTTCACCAAGTTTTTGAAGTTAACTTTTTTCAAATAAATATTTAGGATATAATATACTATGTAGTTTCATGTGAAAATAGTGAAGTGTTAACCTTAAAATGTGCATTAATTGTGACTTTTAAAAAATCCATTGTTGCTTGTTATTTCATTATTATATTGATTTAATTTTAAGTACTTGTTAAAAATAGTTTTGTTGTGATGAAAATGAATTATGCTTAAACTATCAACCAGTTAATGAGTTATAAACTCATTTCCTATTTGTATGTCTTGATTCTATAATTAAATAAAGTTATTGATTTCATAATAAATGTTTTTGTTTAAACTTTTTTAAAATATGTCTAGAAGAATTATTTCTGTGTCTTTAATGTTGAAAGGTTTAAAAAGAATTTTTTTTTTTGGTTATCTAACATATTCATTAGCCTTTCTCTGATATTTAGAAGCAGTAAATGGGAGTCGCTATATCTTCTCTAGATATTTTTGAGGCTTATATTGAGGGTAGAATTTAGTACTTCGAGATTTGATAGTTTGTAAATAAATAAAGTAATAGATAGTTTAACTTAACTAATGATACCCATTTCTTTACTAAACTTAGTTTATAGAAAACAAACAACATAATAAAAAAATCCATTATTAAAAGTCATGAAGATTCTTGAGTAAGAACCAGTATGTTTTTTTGTCCCCCCTTTTTTTTTTGTTGATGTAGGAGTGTAACCTTCCATTAGGTACCTGTGTTACATAAGATATGGTGAGTGCTGTGTTTGAGTGCAATCATGTCTGATCCACTGATGCAAAAATTTTGCTGTAATCCTGGAAATTCTTCGATATCTACTCTCATTCATTTTAATTCCGGTTTGTACAATATTATATGTTTGGCTTCTTCATTAGCTGGCATCAGCGGGGCAGCCTATCAAGTTAGTAATTTGAATCAATTAAAATAAATTTATATTTTCTCATTGTTTTCATACACTTAATTATTATTATTCATTTATTTTGAAAGAATAACAACTGCACTAGATGGAGTAATATTTTTATTTGATTGAAAGTGTTCAATCTTTCTTGACAATTTATTTTTTGTTTCATTGATAAATTATTGAATATCTTTTAAATTGTTTCAAAACTACAAGTATTTATTAGTTTTTAAAAATTTCATATCTCCAATATACTAATAAAAAATGTATATAAAAACATTTTGTGTGTACTTTAGCTAATCTAATTAGATTATAAAGGGAAAGACTATATGCCTTTGATTTTGAAAAATTA
>NW_027104755.1:0-782 GCF_000696795.3 Halyomorpha halys
AACATATTAGTTATTAATAATTTAAAAATTGAAATATGGAATGAAAATAAAAATTGAGAGGAAGAAATTATATGTAACAATAATAATTGATAAAAAGGCAAAATATAAGTAAAGTATACCAAGAAATGATAAAAAAAAAAATCTGAGAACACCAATAATAATATAGTGAACAAAACTTATAACAAACAAAGAAAATACGTGGGTAAGGAAAATGGATAGAAGTGGAGAAAATAAGGGGCAAGAATAAAATAAAGAAAGGGGAAAGAAAACAAAAAAAGAATAAAAACGAACCTGTTAGCTGGAAAATAAATAAGCGTTTGATTTTTCTTGTTCTGTTTTTAGCCCTGAAGAAGGCTAGAAACTCTAGCCGAAACGTTGGCACAATAAAATAGGTTAATCCAACTTATTTAACTTTATCTTTGACCGCACCCCCAACCATCTTCTCCTTGGTCTCTTTTTATGTTTTGGGATATGTAGAATATAAAAATACTATCGATTTATTTTAACTTTTCTGATTTCTAACATGTTAGGGCCCCTTTATATCTTATGAGATATGCAGAATATAAAAATGTTATCGATTTAATTATCGCGTATCGATTAATTTTAACTTTCTTGATTTCTAATATGTTAGGGTCTCTTTATATATGTTGAGATATGTAGAATAAGAAAATGCTATCGATTTATTTGAACTTTCTTGACTTCCAACATGTTAGGGTTCCTTTATGTTTCGAGATATGTAGAATATGAAAATACTATCGATTCATTTTAACTTTTCTGATTAA
>NW_027104755.1:832-1133 GCF_000696795.3 Halyomorpha halys
TTCATATTCTGCATATCCGAAAACCTAAAAATTGGCCCCTATGTGTTAGAAGTAAAAAAAATTAAACTAAATCGATATGGGATCTTAAAATCGATAGCATTTTCGTTTTGTACTCGTCTGAATACGTGTAATAGGACCCTCATACATCAGAAATTGAAGGTGGTAAAAAAAAGTGAATTTAAAAAAAAAAAAAAGCAAATTTTTTCTTGGAGAAGTTTGTCGGGGGGTGCGGTCAGCAAAGAACAACATAAATAAACAAAACCAAATTTATTTATTTTATGCCGACGTTTCGACCTGAGTT
>NW_027104755.1:2308-4013 GCF_000696795.3 Halyomorpha halys
TGAATTTGTTTAGCGGGTCACTGAAGAGGATCTAGGAGGGTGAATTCCGGAGAGCGAATTTGTTGATCGGGTGAATTAAAAAATTGTGAAATGGTGAAATTGGAGGAGCAGAAATGAGAAGGAAAATAGGAATCAATTGAAACATTTGTATTTGTTGTACAGACCGAAATTGGTTGTAAAAGGCAACTGTAGGGGGAAAAAATTTGTTATATCTTATTATTGTATCTCTTTTTTTCTGATTATAACATTTATTTGTAATTTATATATGTCCCATTAAAGATTGATAAGTATGCTGTGTGAGATAGCAACCTGATGTATTTATGCAGCATAGATAAATAAAGTATTTCTCTCTGTATATTTCTTTGTTTCTTTGTATTATATAACTTTATATTTTTAGTTCATTAATTATGTTATTTTACCTAAATATTTAATTACCTATATATACATTTTATTTTACACTTCTTTCATTACTATATTTTTATTAATTTTCATTCTGTACAATTATTTACTTTAATCATTCTCTTTATTTTTTTATTTTTTTTAAGCGTTGGGACTATTAAATAAGTTTAGTCAACCTATTTGCGTTACTTCTTACCGCACCCCCAACCATCTTCTCCTCATACATAACTTATTTTACGAGTATTAGAGCCAACGTTTCGGCTAGGATTCTAGACCTTCATCAGGACTAAGAACAAAAAACAAGATAATAATTATAATGAATAAAAGTAAAACAGAATAACAAGAAAATAAGAAGACAATAGAAGTCTGTTGGGCGACATTAGTAAAGAAATTAACCGCAATAAACGGTACTATTTTTTGAATACGTCCAGTTCTAATTTTAAAAAAAATATTATTTCAGATTTAGCTCTACTCAGACAAAGCAGTGACATAAAATCCCAAAAATAAAATATAAAAATTATTTATATTATACGGTTTTTTTTTTTTACTCCTAATACCCATCGTCCCATCGTCACCCGCATGGGAATCAGCTCTGAGATTATTCATTGTGTTCCAATGTATTTGGACAAGATGGCTAAATAAAGCATTTCTCTCTATAAATGATTAACCGTATTTTTTAAAATATGAAAGAGATGGTCGGAGGGGAGAGGGGGTGCAATAAATAGTTAAAACTGTTTATTTCCGGACGTTTCGCCCCACTTTGTAGAGCTTCATCAGGCCTAAAAAGATACCTATGTATCTTAATAAATAATTTATTTATTTATATAAGTGTTTCGACCACTAGGGCCATTTACACTGAGTTTACAAAGTTAGTAGATAACAATTGACATATTAACAAAGTTACAAATTAACAATTACAAGTTACATTACATTACAATTACAAGTTACAAATTTACAATTACAATTACAAATTTACAATTACAATTACATATTAACAATTAAAATTACTAATTTACAATTAAAATTAATAAATAATGCCTGTTTTATAGGGTTTTGATTTGTTCTTAAAAATTCTGTAATACTACAATCCATGGAGGGTCAAGTGTTCAATACTTTGTAAGGAAGTACTGTTAGCAGACCAACGGTTGTGCATGGAAGTGATTTGGTCAGAATCACGCACGACCACCAGATTTTTAATCAATTAAGGGTTTCCAATTTATGAGGCTGGGAAGACCACAGGAGTTGACTCACGGCTACAAAGTGTAACAGAAAACAATTTTCTGCCCAGCCAGATTCGAACTCAGGT
>NW_027104755.1:6460-6716 GCF_000696795.3 Halyomorpha halys
TTTCATAGTAAATTTAACTAGATTTCATATGAGTGCTGGAAGACATCTGTAGG
This sequence comes from Halyomorpha halys, assembly GCF_000696795.3. NCBI lineage: Eukaryota > Metazoa > Arthropoda > Insecta > Hemiptera > Pentatomidae > Halyomorpha > Halyomorpha halys. The sequence continues at coordinate 6,514 of NW_027104755.1, forward strand.
TCCAATGGTTTTTGAGATAAAGATTTTTCAAAGGTAAATGTCATAAACTACTTTATAGTACGTTAAAGTAGCTTTAATTTGAGTGCTAATTGACATCTATACGTCACATTCCTGAGATATAGATTTCTCAAAATAAATTAACTAACTACTAATCTTTCAAAATTTAAAGAAATGTTAATTTTTAAAAAGCTATATCTCGAGAA
>NW_027104756.1:0-4230 GCF_000696795.3 Halyomorpha halys
ATACTATTACCATATATATACTATTAGCCGATTCAATCTACAAATTGATCCAATTAAATGGTAAAGTAATATCATTTAATTTTTACTACAGTTTTACAATCATCTCTTGAAAGTTAATACACAATTTTTTTTTTTTATTAATTCTATCAAAAACCAAAAAATATAAAAGTCATACGGAATAATTGTACCATGGCTTAAAAAAAAAAAAATAATAAATAAATAAAAAAAAATCGGCAGATCATTACGTAGAGTTCTGAGGATCATTAAGGGGTGACCTGTGAAATGAGAACTAAAGCTGTGCCAAACGTGTTCCCTCACATGACTTCCGTTATTTCAGTGGTTGCAAAAGTGGAAAACGACACTTTGACAGCCTTTTCTCTAATATTATATATATTTATGTTTATCTCATTTGAGAATTTGAATGTTGTTCTATCAAAATCTAAAAAAAAATCTTTCTAACAATAACTAACAAAACGTTAAGGAGTTATTATAGGAACATTATGAAATACTTTAAATATAATTTGTAAAAGATAGTACAAAGCTCTACATGCTAATACTGGTCCTTTTTTTTTTTTGATTTAGCGTTTTTTTGTTTGTTGAGATATGCATAACAATGATTTTTTTCTTTATAAATGTTTTCTTCAATCTATTTCTAAATCTATTTAATCTTTTATCACAAGATTAAAATCCAAATTAGATTGTAAATCATTATAAAGGATTTAGGAGAAGACCTAAGTTTCATTAAAATCGTTAGAGCTATTAAAACATGTTGGGACAGTTACTGCAAAACACTATATTTTCCCTCTGTCTTCATAAATGATCGAGATAAAGACGTGTGAAAACTTTAATCGGCAAAAAGAAATGGAGAATGGTAATGACGCGTCTTGAGGATCCCGCGACTGATGTAAAATTTAAATATTAATTAGTCCAACAACTTCAAAGAAGCAGCGAACGGCATTTTTTAAAATATTTTATATTTAGATTCAATGTATATTGAAAAGTATATTCTTTTTTCCGGCCGATTACTAATATTTTTTTATTAAAAATAAGTAACCGCAGAGAAAATTTGCTTACTCTCTACTGATATTTCTTTTTATATTTAGTTTTTGGAATTCGATTGAGATATCTGTTCTCAGGGGACGCAGAACTGCGATATCCATCATACGTTATCAAGCAACAAGACTATTCATTGTGGCATTATCACATCTTCGCTAAGCAGAAGGTTTATCTCGTGGTCAATGTTTTTCATTGAGCTTGATATCTCCTCTATAATTCTAATAATGAATATATCCATAACAGATTTGCGAAGTTATAGCAATACATAAGGTATCAAAACATTTAGTATTCAAAACGAAAGGACAGTGGAATAAGATAATTTGGGAAATATAATTTAGGATAACTTTTATAGAACAGAATATTTAATCAATGTAAGAGTCATTTGAAAAAATTGATATATTTACTTGCTCGGTATAGGAGACTATATTTGTTTATAACGATTTGAAACTATTAAATTATTTTATTGAGTTTCTTATGCTTTCAAAACACCATGGGATCTTCGAACGGCAATTTCCTAACATAAAATCAACCTATCTGTTGCATATACTTACGATACAAAGAACTTATTATAAGATAAAACTTACATTAACTCAAATAGCAAGGACAGTTGACGTGCGCAAAAGCTTAAACTTCGCCTAAAAAATAGTTAAGGTGAGAAAACAAGTTCTGACCTCCCAAAGGTACCTCTCTACACCAACCCAACCCAAATACAAATTTTCAACTCTAAAACTCAATTTAGCGGGTCGAACTAACTTGACAAAATTTTATTCCTGGTATTGTTCCGCCTAGAAAAGAAACTTACATTTGGAATTACTGCTAATTTGATCCAAAGTAGGCAGTTAGAGGTACCCAATATAGTGGGAAACAAATTTTTATAGAACGTACTGTTTTTAGCGGTTATGAAACGGATATATAATGCACTCCCTACTCTGATGGTCTCCGATATGTTTTATCGGACAGTGCATTACAGTTTTATTTACGGAGAAAATACGACAATAATATTTAATTTTAAAAACGGTTCTTGGAAAAAGATATTAGGAACTATAAAATAAATGTATTATTTTTTTTTTTATTTACATTATTTTTTTTAACCAATTAAATCAATCATTTTCCTTTTTTGTCACGATAGTTCATGTTGAAACTGGGACGTTCTACCTTTAGCCAGCGTTAATGTATGATTTATTTTTATTTTGTGTGATTTATAGTTTTCTGATCTAACAATAGCAAATGAAACGTTAACCTTTTTTTTAAATAAAAGGCTGAAAAGATTTTTCTGAAATATTTCAATATTAAGCTTTCTATTTTTTTAATATTTGCATTAATATCAGCTTAGATAAAAACAAAACCAATTCAAATTTATTCTTTTCATGAATAGATTATAATAATAATAATAAAATTATGATAAATTTTAAGGCAACAACAGACTGGTTAGATGTAAAAAAAAAAAATTGAGGCTATTTTTTAATATAAATTTCATGTATCAGATGAAATCAAAGAAGCCGTAGTGACCACAGAGATTGTTTATCATTGCATAGATAACGATGGCAAGGTCAAAACCTTGCCATTTATATTCAACCACATATTCATTTAATAAGTAAATATATTATGTAATAAAATTAATAATTGAAGACACGAGTGGATGATGATGCTGTCCAACAAATTTTTTATTTAAGAATCAATATTTCATTATTACTATTTTGTTCTCATCAACTTGAGAGATTCTCGTTAAGACGAACGATTTCATAGTGGATTGAAGTATCTCTTTGTAAAATTAAATAAGATAATCGCCCGTGCGGTTAATGGAGTGAATGATTAAAATAACTAAAATTTATTTTATTCGTAGTAACGTTTCAGCTCGGATTTCAGGCCTTCTTCAAGACGACAATGGAGTGAATATGCATTCTTGCATTTGGAATAATCGACCAAAATAAGTCCAGGAATTGAAGCCGAAACACTGGCACAAATAACATTTAAAATTTGTCATTTTCTTAAAACTTTATAACATGATACTTTCATTTTCCATTCATGTGTTCAACTACAATTATGCACCAGAATCCCGTTTTTATTTTAATATAAATTTATCCTATTGCGAAAAAGGAACAAAAATATTGTTTGTTAATGAACAAACAACTACGAGTGATGAACTCACGAATAAATCCTTTACGTTTTTTTCTAGTCTGCGTAAGCCTGTTATGTGGGATGTCTTAAGCCTGCACCTGTATTTTACAGATATAATATGTCTGAATTAGGGAAACGTTAACTAGTTCCTTCTTAATTCTTTTCAATTAAATGAAATTGTTTATAAATGATTTTTAATTTTTATTTGTAATATAATAATACAATGGAATAAATTTTTTCAATATTGATCTATTTTTTTTTTTAATTAACCCTTTGAGGTATCCCAGCCTTCATCGACTAACCAATTTCTCTACATTTGAACTTCAACTAACACCCCAATGTTTTCCCCGACATCATCCGCAAGAAACACAACCGGAACGCGACACAGAATGAAGAAGTGGCCATAAGATCCAGACCTGTGAGATCCCATCCGGAGATAGTGGTCAAGATATTTTAATTGGTACAGCTGTGTGCTCTGCTTGTACGGTCGGCCTTGTAGCTTCGATAGAAACACATTCAATAGCATGTTGTCTTTAAATCGAATTCTACTTAGCCATTGTTAGGTAAAATAATAAAAATGAAATCCTATTCAACATAAAACATCAAATTAATCTGATAAACAGTAAAAATCTTAAAAGCTAAAGTCCCAACGCTATATATATTTCTAATAGGATAGAGAGAAAAACACTTTATTAGAAAGAATGTTGAGCTGGCCAACTTCAGTGGACTGCCTTATACACAGTATATAACTAGTGAATCACAATTAATTATAATCCTATTAATAAAAATAGTCACATCATATTTTTTTGTAAAATGTCACATTATAGAAATTTCTACATTGTGTACAAGAATTAATTATACCTGATCTATTTCTTTTCCTTTTTATCATTTATCATTTCTTCCCTTACACATTTCCCCCCAGCTTTTTATCGTTCTTTAAGTATGTTTAATTTTTCTAATGTTTCAATTTTACAAAATTTTCTCTTTTCCTTTCCATCACTCATACAATTAAATTTAAGTTAGAGTATAAAAGAATATATATAGCCATATTAAATA
>NW_027104757.1:0-596 GCF_000696795.3 Halyomorpha halys
CAATTTATTCACCATTATACTACTTGCAAAAAGAAGAAATATAAATAGTTAACCCACAGTCACAAAGGGAAAAAATGAAATAACTTAACAAATTTCCAAATTAATTGAATCAGACCACATACTTCCTCGAGAAAAACGAAAACTGATTAATTTGTTACAAAAATACTCAAATTTATTCAAGAGAGATAACAATGACTTATTAGAACATAAAATTAGAAACAGATGATCCCATATATTAAAAAGATTATAGATTCCCGGATCAATTCAGAGAAAACATCAAAGAAGTTCCAAAAATGCGATATGCCAAAATTACTAAACCAAGTAATTCCTCATATAGCTCCCCCATATGGATAGAACCGGAAATCTGGAATCGTGTAAAGAAGCTTTAGACAAATTAAAATTATTAATATGTAATAGCCCTATTTTACAAATCCCTAATTTTAACGAAGATATCTATCTGACAACTGACACTAGCAATTATGCCATCGGCACAGTTTTAGTACAGAAAAAGGATAACAAAGAACTACCTGTTTGTTTGTTTTGCTTCAAGAACTTTAAATAAAGCTGAACAAAATTATTCAGTAAATTTTAGCCAA
>NW_027104757.1:3761-4649 GCF_000696795.3 Halyomorpha halys
TAATTTCCTTTCTTTTGTGTATTCTATCCGTGTATATTTATAAGTTTTTTGTTTAAATATAATTTCTTCCCCCCCCTATTATGTATATTATCATTAATTATTTGCCTATTTTTACTGTTCTTTAATTTTCTACACTGTTTACCTTAAAATTATTTTCAAATATAACGTATTTTAACTGTCAATCCCCACTCTTCTCTATACATCCTGTCAAAACAGTTCACTTTTGCTCTGACTTTGAGTCTGAAAGATACGTTGATTTAATTCTTATCCCTCTCTTAGTTTGTACTTTATTTTGTATTTCTTCTTTTTATCCGTTGTTTCCATTAATTATCTATAACCTTTTATTATGCTTATTTAATTTTTACGTTTCATTGTACATCTTTTCAATCTTTCATTTATGTTTACATCATCTAAGTATTTGTATCTTTTTTATCCCTGATGAAGCCCTGGAACATGGGACGAAACGTTGGCTCAATATAAATATTTATTTCACTATTTGAGTTTTTCTTTGACTGCACCCGAACCATCTTCCTTTTTATTATTACACACGGTCAATCAGCGATCCTCCATATTTTCACATATATCAAGAATATTGTAAATTTGAAATGATCTATTTCCAAAGACCTATCTCAAATTTAAGTATTACCCAAAATCCACAACCTTTCTACACTGTTTACCTTAAAATTATTTTCAAATATAACGTAATTTAACTGTCAATCCCCACTCTTCTCTATACATCCTGTCAAAACAGTTCACTTTTGCTCTGACTTTGAGTCTGAAAGATACGTTGATTAAAAATAAATTAGTAATAATGGTTTCTGAGAGTTTTTGGTAAAGTTAAACAGAAGGAAAATGTGCTTTAACTTCTCAAAACTGCTGTTGAATTCA
>NW_027104758.1:0-681 GCF_000696795.3 Halyomorpha halys
ACTGGCCTTGAGGACCTATGGCTTAAGAAATTATAGAATATGAATTATTCAGCGGCTCCCATAGATTAATTCCCATTTGTTTCCGACTAATTCATTTATCTGACTAGAAAGAACTGAGTTGAAGGCTGCAGTTACTTCATATCTGAAGCCTAAGCTGCTGTTTCTGTTTTTTAGGGCAACATATAAATACATAAAAGAAGACTTGTTAGACTGGTAGGAGAAGACTTTGTCCAATCAAATTTTGTATAGGTAAGAGGAGTGGGACAAAGAGAGTTCATCTAATTGGATGTCTTAAAATTATCAGGAGAGCTTTTAGGGTAGCCTAATAATATCGTAGATTCTTTGGATGATAGTAGGGGTAACCTATGAGATCTGAGCAAGAAGGGAAAAAGGAAAAAGGGTCCTGAAGGAGGGAGGGTATGTTTGTGACTGTGGGAACTGAATTACATATGTTTAACATAAAATAGTTGAATAGATGCGAGTATCCGGTGAAATGACAATTTGGACCTGTCTAATGGCCACCCCTTGCTATCAGTATTGTATACTGTTTATAATAATAGCTGTTATTTAACACTATCAATAACAATAGTGTTTCTTCACTAGCACATAACACTACTTTCAGTTACACCCTTCTTTAGGAAACGTTTCTTCGGAAATATTTCCCCTTTAATTGTAATTTTC
>NW_027104758.1:3136-3696 GCF_000696795.3 Halyomorpha halys
CTTTATTTCAGAAACCATAGGACGAACAGATGTCCGTCAGCACTCAAATTAAATCTAGTTAAATTTACTATAAAATAGTTAATAATATTTATCTTCATAGGACTGTGATGAGCTCCAGTTCCCCTCTTGGCCGGAGTTCATAGGCTGTAGGGACATCAAGTGTTTTGCTGGGCTTAAGGCATGTGCTAACCCGCAGTTCAGAGTGGTCACCCTTCCACCAAGACCCGGGAGGTGGCACTGTCCTGTTGGTCGACGTCCTCGCCGAGGGAAGGGCTTCGGACTCTGAAGCCTGAAGTCATCTTTACCCCTCTCCCCTTTTATCCCCATTCTTTGTACCCCACGGCCAGCGGCTCCTGGGCCAATATTGTAACCCCCGCCTTCAGTGGACCCAGCCCAATCCCTTATAATGCCATGTGACAAAAGATGGGCACTAAAATCCTTTATTTCCTTCCAAAAGTTGAATTCGAAATTGCGTACGACAGCAATTCCTTACCTTACTGTATATATTATATGTATAGGTATGTGAAAGTTAATAAAAAATCGGGCAATACTTTGTGGAT
>NW_027104759.1:0-332 GCF_000696795.3 Halyomorpha halys
TATATGTACGAACCCTAGCTTAAATGAGTCAAAAACCAAGAGGTTTGAAATAATTGCATTTATTGAGTTTTTAAAGATGAATTTTGGAACGCGTCTGAACAACGCACGGCACAGAACTAGCTTGGCAGACTGATATCTTTTGTGTCTGTACCAACCCTTGTTTCAAATGTGTCAAAAACTAAGAGGTTTGAAATAATTGCATTTATTGATTTTTTTAAAGTTGAATTATGAAATGCGTCCGCACAACGTGCGGCACAGCCCCAGCATTGAAGACAGGTTTCTTTTTTGTATGTACTAAACCTAGTTTCGTATGAGTAAAGAATCAAGAGGTA
>NW_027104759.1:1169-1498 GCF_000696795.3 Halyomorpha halys
AAGTTAGTTACTTATTCTATTTATTGTTTTGTTTTAAGATTGTTATTGATTTTTTTAATATATTGTCTCTTTCCTGGTATGTTTTGGTTTTTTGTAAATAATTTCTTTTTCATGCTATCGTGTTCTATTATTAGGTTTAAATTATGTATTCAGCGTTTATTAAGGCAACTTGTGAGTTTTTTTTTTCCATGATATGTATATAGGATTTGTTTTATTGTAAATGTTTTTTCTTTATTGTTCTTGTTTTCCATGTTATTATATAGTATTAGTTTACGAGGATTGTTCGTAAACTGGTGGGGGGGAGTTACGGTATGAGTCAGCTGTTATTT
>NW_027104759.1:2056-16921 GCF_000696795.3 Halyomorpha halys
AAAAAAACTTTTACATAGATGAGAAAACTCCAGATCCTATTGATTATTCATTATGGGGAACTTGAGTTGTTCTATGTGGACCGTCCTTCGTTTTTTTGACTCCTTAATACTCTCTACTGTTACTATATTGTGCTCTATAATTATAATCACCCTGAATGGCCCCTCATACCTTTGCAGTTCCATACCCCTGTTAGAGCTCACTCTATGGTAAACCACTGTCCCTATAGCAATTTTCCCCACAATGTCACGTACACCCTCGTTATGTCGCGCCACGCGTTTGGCTTTCTCCTTTTCGATTCTATCTCTCACCTTGTCCCACGTTTTTCTCAGTGCTATCCCCTTACCGACGATCTCCTCTCCGTCGATCACCGTGTTTCTATAATCGCGTTTCCGCCCTCTAAGTCCAAACTGAATTTCGAATGGAACGAATCCCGTTACCGTATGCACGGAGTGGTTATTGGCTGCTATAGCTCTTATCATAGCCTCGTCTGGTTCTAGCCCCTTATCTAGCTGGTACACCCGCAAGTGATCGCTTAACGTACCGTAGACCCTCTCTATACCCCCCTCTCCTCTTAGGGTGTCCTGGAGTGTTTAGATGCCACCTTACCTCCAAAGCCTTCATTTCTTCAATGACATTGGGGTTATCGAACTCCCGTCCCACATCAGACGATATCCTTTCCGGTACTCCATAGAACTGGAACCATAAACGCAGCGCTCCAATACCCCCTCGGCCGACCTTTCTCGAATCTGATGTGCCATGGCCACTTTGCTAAACAGGTCAATCACTGTAACCCACTTGTAGCCCCTCCAGGTGAAAGTGTCGATTTGTAATAGGATTAGTGTTGTATACAGGCCTTGTCCAACCGTATATATATGTATTTATTATTTATTACACGAGATATTCTCTTGAAAACATTACATACCGACTGGCAATTATACTGAATACGTATAGGAGTATTTTTTTTATTTTATTCTATATATTTATTATTCTTTTATTATCTCTCTTTATTTATTTATTTTTTTGTTCTCCGTCATTTTCTTATCTCCAACTCTATCTCATTTTTCTTGTATTGCTCTTATTGTTTACTTATCCTTATTATGTATATATATGGGCATATGTGAGTATGCTTATGTATGGGTTTGTTTACGCATTTATCCTTATTCATATGCATTTATTTATAATCTTATCATTATTTTTTTCTTTATCTTTATTTTTTTAATATTTATTACTATTATTTTTATACATTTATTTCTCCTCAAAATGGAAAATGGATCTCAACTTTTTTATCCTCTAAATACAATAACAATCTCTTAAAATTTTTAAAATGACTCTTATACAGTGGAATTGTAATGGCTTAAAAACGCACTTTAGCGATCTGAAGATACTAATTAAAGATGAGAATCCATTTTGTATATGTATACAAGAAACCCATCTTAAGACTAGAGAAAACATTTCCTTAAAAGGTTTTGACATGTACCGAAAAGATGGGCCGAATGATGACCATGTATGTAGAGGCGTTCTCATAGCGGTTAATGAATCGGTTTTCTCTAAAAAAAATTGAAATTGACTCCAACCTTCAAATCATAGCAGTAACCATACACCTCGGAATAACATTTTCGATTTGTAATGTATACTTACCTCAAGACCGACTTATACAAACAAAAGACCTTCTGGGTGATTTGAACGGGCATAGCTCGAGATGGAGTTCAAATGATCTAAATACAAGAGGATGAATATTAGAGATATTCATAGATCAGTCGAACCTGCTACTTCCCAATACAGGAGAACCAACCTTTTTAAGCTCCACCTACGGCACTTACTCATCTATAGACCTGTCCATGTGTAGTCCCTCACCATATAATATTATTGAATGGACAGTATTAGCTGAACTTAACGGAAGAGACCACTTTCCAATCCGTCTAAAATTTAAAAAAGGAACCATGACATAACAAATAAACCTAGATGGATGATCGAAAAAACAGACTTCGACACTCTTCACCTCCCTCGTCAAGCTACCTGAAATGCAACCATGTGAATTAAGTGTCAATGATGGCCGTAATCTTCTAATGGAGAGAATATTGCAAGCAGCGAAGTCAGCTATTCCTAAAACATGGAGCACCACCAAAAGACCCTCCGTCCCCTGGTTTAATGAACTATATAAGGAAGCTATTCGAAACCACAGGAAAGCATTCAAGACCTTTCAAAGGAATAGCACACAAACAAATCTCATAGAGTATAAGAAACAAAGAGCCCTATGCATACGAACAATACACGATAGAAAATCTGAATCCTGGAAACAATTTGTCGAAACTATAAATTTATCAACTCCCACCAATTTAGTATGGGATAAAATCAGGAAAATCCACAAAAACTATCTAGCAACCCAATACACAATACTCTGTGACGGGAAACGGACCGATGACCATGAAATAATAGCTGAAAAGTTCGCTGAACACTACTCAATAATCTTTAACCCAACTTCCATTCATTCAGATAATACAGAAGATACGGAATCCACAAATAACCCCATATATCACCACTCTGAAGACCCAGAAAAAAATATAACTATCCTTTCTGTATATGGGAACTTAAATCGATTCTCCGTAATCTCAAAGAATCATCACCCGGTCCTTACAATATCCATTACCCAATGATTCAGCACCTTCAACAAAACTGTATGAATTGGCTACTTCGAGTAGTTCTATTACGGATTCTATAATCAAGTGTGGAAAATTGGTAAATTTCCTAATGTCTGGGGACAATCAGTTGTATTTCCAATCCAAAAAGCAGGCAAAGATAAGCGCTAGATGAACAGTCGAACAAAAAATTGGAGTACCACAAGGATGTGTTCTCAGCACAATCTTATCCTCTTATCTCTTGTCCTGGCCATTAATGACTTGGGAAGAAACATGCCCAGAGGAATAAAGGTGATGCTCTATTTGGACGATCTAGCTATTATGTGTCGCTCAAACGACACAAACCATATAAAAAATAAACTACAAAAAACCCGTAATCGATTAAAAAACTGGTCAAATAGCTCAGGTCTTACCTTCTCAACCGAAAAAAACGAAATGTCAACATTTCAGTAGACACCACCATCCCCAGATACCGTATGTCGAATATTATAGATTTTTAGACCTGATATTTGATAGGAGGCTTTCTTGGAACCACCATATCAATACACATAGAGGCAGTTGCATGGAAAAAATTAAAATCTTAAAAGTCCTCGGCAAAACATCATGGGGAGCTGATATATCAACGATCCTAAAAATATACCAGGCCTTAATAAGCCCCAAACTTGATTATCGAAGTTTTGTGTATGTTGCAGCCCGTATTCAAAGCCTAGCTAAACTCGACACCGTTCAGAATCCGCATTGCCACAGGTGACTTTAGGACCAGTCCAATCTTAAGTCTATGTGTTAAATCTGGAATAACACCCTTTCTATTCATACGACAAATATTAGCTACAAATTATCTTTCCAGACTGTACCTACAACTCTCACATCCAACTTATAAGTACATTTTCAATTCTAAATTCTCTAAACAGAAGACAACTGCAACACTACCTCTCGCTTAACGATTATCGGTCATTGTCATAGAACTAAAATCAATAGCAATCAACATACCAGAAAATAACACGCCACCCTTGAACCTACCAACGTCCAAATTAAATCTCCTGCTATCTAAATACCGCAAACAAAATACAACAACGTCAAAATATCAAGAAATGTTCCAAGAACTGCTACAAACTCTCCCAGAACATGCCGCTATATATACAGATGACTCGAAGTCACATAACGCAACAGGATCCGCCTTTGTGACACCAAACACAACCCATAAGAGACAACTGCATCATCTCTCTAGTATTTATACCGCAGGGCTACATGTCATAGCATCCGCCCTTTACTTTTGCATGACAAATGTTGCAAATGACAATATAACAATAATATCGGACTCCATACGCTCTTCAAGGACTAGATCAATGTATTCGACTCACCCTCTCATTCAGCGGATTCATGAATATTTAATAATGTTAAAATAAATAGGTAAATCAGTCTACTTCGTCGGGCCCCCGGACATGTTAGTATTACAGAAAATGAGATGGCCGACAAAGCTGCTAAAGAAGTACTCCCAGGTGGAATGACAACTATCTTAACTGCTCAGGAACTTGCTCGCCCTTTAAAGGAATGCATAAATAAAAGATGCCAGGCAATGTGTGATGAAATTCAGCTCAGTAAGTTAAAAAAATAAAAGATTTGAAGACCTGGATTTCACCAACCGGCAGTAGACGCCGCGAAGAAGTAGCGATCACGCGACTCGGAATAGGACATACCCGGATGACACATGTCCACCTTATAACAGAAGAGGCCCCTCCAAAATGTTCGAAATGTAATGATAATCTCACCGTCAAGCACATTTTTGAAGTATGCTATCACAACAAATTAACGCTAAACCAGTTAGGGATACCAACAAATGTTCCAATGGGGTTGAGAGACGACGAATCCGCAATCGGAAGAGTAATTAAATTGATTCATAAGACTAACCTTATAATCAACCTTTAATTATAATTGTCAATTCATCTTGCTCTATTTACTAAAATTATCTAATTTTCACCACTATCGTTACGATCTATTATTCAACAAATTACAATTACCATGCTATATTGTATTTCAAACCTCACGAAAGGGAGTCCCACTGGTTCAGACTCGCACATCATACCAAATGACTCTCTGAAACAACTAGACCTTACAAAAACCAACAACCAACGGGCGTTGATGACCAGGCTGTTGAACGCCCTGTCTGGAGAGCGTGCATGCCAAGCCATTGGTCTTAGTTGTAGTGGAATATGGCCAACTGAATCATAATTAAGAAATTCCAGAATTGTGCCTGCATTAAGTTGAGGCGGCAAGAAATGTGGACCTATTAAAATATTGTCTTTTATCCCCAACCACGCATTGCACTGAAAATCATCCTCACGAATTGCATAGAGATTTTTTTGCGACCATCAGCTTCATCTGTCCAGAGAATGTTTCCTAAAAATTGTGGATTTTTTATTTAATTTATTTTGTGAACTTATACAATTTGAATTATGTAACAATCGTAAAACTGTCATGTTTGCAGAAAGTCTTATGGTAATAAATTTTGTACCTGTTGATAATGATATGGGTAGAGTCCATCTGCAATGAGAGTTCTCCATTCTATAGTTGGCGTAATATTTAATTCTGCTCCAGCTCTTTGTACACTGCCAGATGGATTATCATGTAAATATTGTAATAGGGTCACACTCTTTTCTTCATTTCGTAAAGGGGCAAAAATACCATCAGCATGTGGTTTTATAGGAAATGTACCAGTTTCTATAAAACGTGGAGCTAAAGATAGACTTGTTTGGTAAACGTTTCCCTTTTTAACAAGTTATTAAGGGGCATCAAATGGTCAACCATTTCGGGCACGAAATGGCTATAGTAGTTGAGAGCCCCCAAGAGGGTCCGAATACCTTTCACATCTCTCGGCAATAATATCTTCCGCAGCGCCTCCACCATATCTGCGACTGGTTTGACCTCTTTTCTCAAAATACTGTACCCTAAAAATTTTATTTCCTCCCTTCCTAGTGAAGATTTCACAGGAGACAGGTTGAGCACGAACTGCCGTTTCCCCTGGAAGACGATTCAAAAGTGGTTGATATGTTCTTCCTCGATTCTGCTAAAAACTGAGAGGTCGTCTATATAGACTTGGCACATTGATCGATATAATTTTTTTTTTTATAATTTATTTATTGTTATTTACAACTGTATACATATATTCACATCAAGTAAATTTGCTGTGTGATATTATGACATGATAAAAACATGTGGAGAATCTACCCATTGATAGAACTGCAAAAACACTTCTAAAGGAGAAGATCTTCTTTTCAGACGCCTAGGAGGATTATTAGGTAGTGAAGGAGAAGCCAGGTTAGAAACGAGTTGGTTTGAGTGGTTGGGAAGTTTATTATGGAAGGATTGGTATCTGGTTCTGGCCAAATCGGCAACATAGGGGACATTGACCTCCTGATTGATGATTTGATTTGTGACAAAGTAAGGAGGATTAAGGATTTTACGAAGAATTTTGGACTGTAAGGATTGGATTCGAGAGGAATTAGATGGTTTAATGGAGCCCCATAGCTCAATTCCGTATGTCCAGATTGGCCTTATAATAGTCATGTAGATCAGTCTTTTGTAATGGACTGGAAGTTTGGACCGTTTGTCTAGTAAATGTTGTAATAGTCGGAATCAACGGGCAGTTTCCTGTCTTTTCAATTTTGTATGAGAATTCCATGTCAGTCGTTTGTCCAGATTTAGTCCTAAGTAACGGATCTGCTCAACAGGAATAAGTGAGGTATTATTAAAAGATACTGTGGAGCAAGACGAAGGTTTACGAAGAAGGGTAAATGTGATTTGGGGGGATTTATTGGAATTTAATTTAATCCTCCAGTTTTGGCACCATTCTTCGAGGGTGGTGATGTGGGATTGGAGGGATTGGAATACAATGGAAGGATCATTATTCACTGACAATAGGCATGTGTCATCAGCATACGTGGTGAGAATAGTGTTAGGATGGGTAGGGATGCCAGCTGTAAACACTGTATAAAGGATAGGACCAAGGATACTACACTGAGGTACACCAGCAGATTGAGGAAACAGGGATGAATAAGCGCTGTTGTGATTTACTTGAAATAACCTGTCTGAGAGATAAGAACGGATAATGAGATAATTGATTCACTTTCGGATTACCTGTTATATTTGATTCACCCTCGTATTAAGGTTGGTTCCCCGTTTTCCTTATTTCCGTTGGTTACCCTCAAGTGAGGAAAATATGGTTTTCCCATTTAGATGTCCACAGAACAAATTCGTAAGTTTCTTAGTTTATTATTGTATTTTATATTTTTAGCCATTTACTAAATGTTTAAAGTTAGCTTCCCCCTCTTCTCCCCTTACCTGAAATTCCATCATTCATTCAAAGCCTAGAGTTAGGACCGTATCATTTCGACATTTAACTTGAAAAATAATGAAAACAATTTTTTTTTTTTAGTAAAATAAGCATTTAACACCCATATTTTGGGATCTGAAGAGATTCTCAAAAGGTCATTTTTGGTATCCATTTTCTTGGTAAAGAAAACTATTGTTAATTAATGTTTCGCCCCACTTTGCAGGGATGTCTAATTGAATCAAAGTGGACAAGATTTGAAAAAAAAACTCTTACAATCAGAAGATGAATTATGCAGATGCAATCTCAGTCAAATCTATTCAGGCATATAGGTCATAAAATGTGTATTGGTCGTAAAACAGTTTCGCAAATTAATAAGAGAAGATGTCGAAAAAAGGAGAGAGAAAGGACTTGATTAATGTTCGTAAGGAGAGGGGAAGGGTGGGAGGAGGAGAGGGTATGCAGGGCACCTCGGTCGGTATAAACTTCTCTTTTGCATAAGCCATTATGGAAGCTATCAGCTACCTTGGGATTAAACAGGAAAAATATCCTATCCATCCACCCTTATTTTATATACACTTCACCTGCCTAAGCTCATGCCACAACATATCCAAGCTTCAACCACATACTATGGTGGTTCTCCTTCTGTTGCGACCCTGTACGGATTGGCTAGGGTTTTTTTTTATATATAATTCATTTATTAGTATTGACAACTGTATAAAAATAAATGTATGGGTTGGGGGGAAACAAATGGGTTTGGGTGGTTAAGAAGTTTTTCACGGAAGGATTGGTATCTAGTTCTAGCCAGCTCGCCAACACATAGAACATTGGGGTTCTGATGGATGACTTGATTTATGATAAAGTAAGGAGCATTAAGGATTTTGGACTGTAAGGATTGGATTCGGGAGGATTCAATGGTTTAGTGGAGCTCACGTCTATATGTTAAGATAGGCCATATAATAGTCATGTACGTAGATCTTATGTCTTTTGTAATGGATTGGAAGTTAATACCGTTGGTATAGTAAAGTTGTAATAGTCGAAATCGACGAGTAGTTTCCTGTCTTTTCAGTCTTGTATGAGGATTCCATGTCAGTTAATTGATCAGATGTAGTCCTAAGTAACGGATCTGTTCGACACGAAAAATTGAGGTATTATCAAAGGGTATTGTGTAACAGGAGGTCATAGGTTTACGACGAGTCTAAATGTAATTTGGTGGGATTTATTGGAATTTATTATTATATAATGGGGGATTGAAGTTCACTGACAATAGATAGGTGTGATTGGCATACGTGGTGAGGATAGTGCAAGAATGGGTTAGAATGTCAGCTGTAGAAATTGTATAAAGGATAGGACCAAGGATACTACCCTGAGGTACACCAGCAGACTTAGGAAACAGGGATGAATAAGCCCTGTTGTGATTTAGTTGAAATAACCTGTCTGAGAGATAAGAACGGATAATGAATAAATATGTAGAGCGTAGGAATTTACGGGTCTAGTATAACAGCCCTGCGTGCCAGACTCGATCAAAAACCTGTTCTACATCAGGAAAGACTCTAGAGCAGTACATACAGTTCTCTAATGAAGACGAGACAAATTAACCACATGATGATATTGCTGGATAGTTGAGTGTAATGTTCGGGATCCAAACTGATGATCTGGGATTATGTGATTGGAATCTAGGATGGGGTATAGGCGTTTCAAGATAAGGTTCTCAAGGATTTTGCCTATGATAGGTAACAGAGAGATAGGATGGTAGGAGGATGGGTATTTTGGCGGCTTTTGAGGTTTGGGAATCATTTTGATTATGGATAATTTCCATGGGTCTGAGTACAGCACTGTAGATGTAGGTGAGGTAGAACAGATTTTCCAGGAAGGTGTTTTAGAATATGGGATATAATTAGGTCATAACCAGGAGCTTTGCGGGAATGTAACTTTTAAATGATGTTTGATATCTCTGAAGGATGAAATGCTTTAGGTGGCAGGGTCATTTGGAGTGGGGTATTCAATTCTTCTTTAGTGTTGGATTAAGTTTTGTGAGTTGGTGTGGGTTGGATTAAGGATGTCAGGGTGTAGCTCAAAGCTTTTAGAATGGTGCTTACCGGATATCTGAGATTTCTCTTCGTCCGGTTTTGTCCATGCTTGAGATTCAGTAAGAAGTGGGTTGTTAAAATTGTTGACGTTGAGAAGCTTCTTGGTGGTCGTCTATAAAGTATTACTAATTTTAATAAAGGATCAACGTGGGTGTAGGAAAAGGAATTACCATGGAGGGAGGGCAGTTGATAATGTTAAATGGAAAGGACGAGATGAAATGATTACAGAGGTTGATTGGATAGCGTCAGTTAGAGTGGAAGAAATGAGGGAATGAGATAAGGAAGCATGATCTGGCGTGGGAAGTGTTGTCTGTGTGGTCTGATATAGATCATGCAATCTAGTAACGTATGTAGAAATTTGACCGTTTAGTTAAGTGAGTTTCTATCAACAGAGCAATATCTATCTGTTTGTTGGGGAGAAATATATCGAGCTCGTCACGGTTGTTATTTAGGCTATTAGCGTTCCACAAAAGGTTTTTTCAGTCAGCGTGGGAGATTGAAAGGAAATTCCAAAGGAAAGGATTCTAGTGAAGAGGGTAATTAGCGGTTTTAAAGTATCTTCGAGATCCAACAGGAAGTATAGGGTTTGTATTGGTTGTATTGCAGTTGAGATGTTGATGTGGATGTGGGTGTGAATCAGAGGTTGGGTAATTTTTATGACTCAGAGAACCGTATGTTGGATGAACCCGTCGTGATGTACCGTACCCCATAGTGTCTATTTTCAGTGGTAATTGGAGTGGGATGAGAAGGAGCTGGAAGTGGATGATCCAGGGGTAATTTAACCTTTAACAGTAGATGATGGGAAGGAATAAGCGAAGGAAGAGTTTGAGACTGAGAATGAGAGGTCTGGGGATATGAATGGGAGTCCTTAGGCGCCTGTCGTCGAGAGTGAAGGTTCCTTGTGATTTCAGATTATAGTTGAGGTCATCTATTCCTGGCGATGATGATATGAGACAGTTGAGACTGAAGGTTATGTTGGTTAATGGGTTCAAACCGTACCGTTGAATATACAAATCTTGTGTTTTGTAATATTTCGCTATTGTTTCTTGCAGCCTCGTTGTAAGCTTTGACGTGGAAATATAAAATAAAAAAATAAAAAGCACTGAAATAAGAAACATTTCTTAGTTTATTATTATTGACATAAATTATGAATATTTTTATGTTAACTATCATTAATAATCATTCAGGGCACTTTTACACACACTGACTCCGTAGAATCATACAAACCTTCTCGACTGTTACTATCAAAAACCGTTACAAATCACTACAATCTCCCACACTAATTAAAAGAACAAATACAATTATATAATGCAAAAAAAAAAACATATAATATAACACAATAACATAATATTAAGTGGCATAGACCTTGAAGCTCATCTGTCAATCCAAAAAAAAAAGTAATAATAGGATATAATACTAATTAGTAAGTAATACTAATTTATCAATTGAATATAGTCTCTCAAGTAAGCTGGCGTTCACCGTAACCGCTGTGGCCTAGATCGGGTTAATCCTTGGTGGGCTGGTCCTGGTTAGGCTACCATCTCAATTGGTCGATGTGACGATTCAACGTATATCCATCATCGAGCTGGACTCTGTAATGGAGTCTCCTATATTTCTCGATGATGATGCCTGGCTTCCAGGTCTTTGTCAACCTGTATATGTAGATAGGACTTGTACAAGTCAAGTTTACAAAAGACACCGGCGTTTCTCAGATTGTTAATAACTACCTCTATCCGCGAGATGGGATAGTGGGGCATCATGTATTTTTTTACTAACGGCAACTTCGTAATCAACAGCAAGTCGTACTTTGTTAATGGATTTTGGAATAGGGATCAAAGGTGAACTCCAATCTGAGTGATTTACTAGATAAATTATGTCGTGTGGAATCAAATCATTCAATTATTTCTTTACTTCTTCTCGCAATATAAATGGGATTTTATAAAAATTGGCTTGGGATTTTCCTTCAGCTTTAAAAAAGAAGAGAAATTAGGGATACATCCGAATTTTCTCAAAAATATCTGCATACTCCTCCATCCATGATCGACTGAGAAGTCATTTTGACTGACATGACAGCAGGAGAATTTACTTTTGATCTATCGAGGTTTTTCAAATCAAAACTTTGATAACCGTGAGAAAGGAGTCTGGCACACTAATAGAATCCGACGTGAAGTTACTGGAGGCCTCGCTGGTGGGTCGTACGTCTCGGCGGGTCCTAAACGACATACAAGGCGACTCGACACTTCCCTGGGAAACGCCAAAGACACGCCTCAAGAAGTTGTATGGCGGAGGCAGGTGGACTCCAGACGAAGACGTGTTCTAACTATTTAAGGAACGTAGAACACCAGGCCAATCAGAGAGTGAGTTCGCTGAGAAGCTCCTTCTGATGCACAATAGGCTTACGGAGAAGATGGTGGAAACATGCGGTCCAACAGAGGGTGCTCAGAAAATGGCTTTCCTGAGGGGTATACTGAAGGTACAGCTCAACCATTATCTTGACCGACCAGGTTCGTTACCCAGGGACCGCGGGTTCATGGAATATGCCCACGAGCTGGTGGACGCAAGAGAGCGTAATGAAGGCCGATTCGGGAAATCGGAAGCGGATTGGACGGAAGTTAGATCACCAAGGAGACGATAACGCAGCCCGACCAGGCGGATTAACCGCAACGGGAACGGCGAAAACGACCAAGCAGGGGCCCAGACGACCGGAGGAGGAAATCGGAGCGGCGCTGTTACGAGTGCAACCGCACAGGTCACATTGCATCGCAATGTAAACTCTCAAGATGCTGTGAGTGCGGCAGGGCACGTCGCAAGGGAATGCCCGAGGCGCCATCACCGGCCAACAAGGAGAGAACAGCAGCCGGAACCGATGGAGGTCAATAACCAGGACTGGAGTGGGAGACGAGCCGGAGAGAGAAGTAGAAGACATTACACCAGCGACGAATCGTCGGGAGACGAGAGCGTCCAGTCTGGGCACAGTTGTACGGCTACAGCGAGGCATGATGTAAGCGGGGAGAACCCTTGTAGGGGAGGGCCGTCGGGAGCGGAGCTGGTGAGGGGACGCCCGCGCTCAGATTGAGGACGCGGTAGCGGGGGGCAACCAACCGGGAGAAGTAATCACGATGAACAGCACGGGTACGGGACAAGGGACAAGGTTGTCCCTGGCGAGGTTGGGTGAGACTGGTATCTGTTTCCTTATCGATACAGGGAGCACGAATTCAGTAATTAGTAGAAGAGCGGTGGAAAAATATATCGATATCAACGGTCAATGGCAAATGTCGAACGCTGGGGGAAACTGTCCTCGACCGGAGCTCACCGGATACGAGTCCCAAATCGCGAATCACATCATCACTGAGTTAATGCCGGGATACGATCTGATCGTTGGATGCGACGTATTGAAGCGTGTAGGACTTGCGATGAAAGTGCGCCAAAAAGATTGGAGGTACAGGCTAGGGAAACTACACTACGCTATCACGACGCAGGAGATTAAGGGGCGCATGGAGGTCGGGGCCGTTGATTGCGTTACCGAGTCAGTTGAAGACTTAGTCCGACGGAACAGAGATCTTTTTTTATTGCGAGGGCGAGTCGCTACCAACCACTGGGAGAACGGTACACAGGATAAATCTGAAGGCGGAAATTCCGGTCTACGTGAAAAATCGGCGTTACCCGCAAGCTATGAGGGACTTTATAGGGAAACAATTGGACGAGTTACTCGAACAGGGTATTATAAGGCACAGTAACTCTCCTTTTAATAGTCCTCTATAGGTGGTCGAAAAGAAGTATTGCGGGCAGGGGAGCATAAGGAAAAACTACTGGGTCGTAATGGATTACAGGAAGTTAAACGAGGCGATTAAAGATAAGAGGTACCCCCTTCCCCGAGTCGAGGATATCCTAGATCGCCTCGAGGGGGCGACCGTTTTTAGCACTTTGGACCTGAAACACAACACCAACGGACAGACCTCAGGAACTTCAGAAATAGACGACATTATTAATAGTAAACGACATCAAGTCATTATAAGATCGAAACAGGATCCTGGAATCGAAACCAGGGCGAGTACTTACGAAGGTCTCTCGACAATATTGGTTCGCGCACCTGAATCTATAGACGAAAACGCATTAGAAAATATATTCACGGAATTCGCCAACCCAGGGCGGAACTTCGTTTATGCCGGAAACAGGCTGATAACAGAGAAATTGAAACGGTTGTGGCAACTGAGAGGATATGGGTGGGGTATTCACTAACTAGGTGTATTAAGCAAGTGGAAACAATCACTGAACCAGAAGCACAACTGAGAATCGTTACAGAACACCATTTGGGCAAAACGAATCATCGAGGGATAAAATGATTATACATTTGGAAGAACATGGGAAACACTGTACGGAATTGTATAGCGCGATGCGAGGTCTGCCAACGAGCAAAATACGAGCGACAACCACCGGTGGCGGAACAGGTAGTCACCCCGACCGCAATAGAACAATACAGGTCGATATCTATTCTAACGAAGGTCAATCGTGGTTAACGGCGATCGATCCATTTAGTAAACTTGCAGTGGCATATCCGATCGAGGCCAAAACTCGTCGGGCAGTTTGGGAGGGTATCTTACAATGGTGTGCGTGCTACAGTGTTCCCGACGAAATCGTTTCTGATTGCGGGAGAGTGTTCGATAACAGCATAATCCGCGATGAGAGTAGAACATTGGACATCAACTGGCGCTTGAACACTCCACATCACATCAAGGGCAGGGGGGCCGTGGAATGCCCACACAATACACTCGGAGAAGATTTACGGCTTCATTGGAACACGGAATGTACAGCTCGGGAGTCTTTTTTGATGTAGAACAGGCTTTTGATCGAGTCTGGCACCCAGGACTCCTATACAAGATCCGTAAATTTCTACCCCCTACATATTACCTCATTATCCCTTCTTATCTCTCAGACAGGTTATTTCAAGTAAATCACAACAGTGCTTATTCACCCCTGTTTCCTCAGTCTGCTGGTGTACCTCAAAGTAGTATCCTTGGTCCTCTACTTTATACTATCCTATGGCGATGACACATGCCTATTGTCAGTGAATAATGATCCTTCCATTGTATCCCAATCCCTCCAATCCCACATCAACACCCTCGAAGAATGGTGCCAAAACTGGAGGATTAAAATAAATCCCACCAAATCACATTTACCTTTCGTCTTGCCCTACAGTATCTTTTAATAATACCCAACTTATTCCTGTTAAACAGATCCGTTACTTAGGACTTAATCTGGACAAACGACATACATGGAAACCTCATACAAGACTGAAAAGACAGGAAAATGCTCGTCGATTCCGACTATTACAACATTTACTAGACAAACGGTCCAAACTACCAATCCATTACAAAATACTGATCTACATGATTATTATAAGGCCTATTTGGACACACGGAGTTGAGCTATAGGGCTCCACTAAACCATCTAATTCCTCTCGAATCCAATCCTTACAGTCCAAAATCCTTCATAAAATCCTTAATTCTCCTTACTTTGTCACAAATCAAATCATCAATCAGGCGGTCAATGTCCCCTATGTTGCCGATTTGGCCAGAACCAGATATCAATCCTTCCGTAATAAACTTTCCAACCACCCAAACCAACTCGTTTCTAAGCTGGCTTCTCCTTCACTACCTAATAATCCTCCTTGGCGTCTGAAAAGAAGATGGCCTCGAGATCTTCTCCTTTAGAAATGTTTTTGGAGTTCTATGAATTGGGTAGATTCTCCACATGTTTTATCATGTCATAATATCCCTTACAGGAAATATACATGATGAGTATATATGTATA
>NW_027104760.1:0-1274 GCF_000696795.3 Halyomorpha halys
ATTATGATCAAATTTACTGGTTGTATTTTTTTATACAGTTGTAAATATCAACAAATAAATAAAAAAAAAAAAAAAAATTTAATATAAGTTTTCTCCAATAGTCTCTGTCTTCTAATAATACTTAGACTATATGTTACATGTCATTCAACACTGTTTATGTATCATTCTGTTATTCCTTTTATTCATTATAGTTACCTTGTTTTTTTGGGGTTTTTTTTTGGCCCTATTGAAGGCTTCAAATTATGGCCAAAACGTAGGTACTAATAAATAAGGTTTTATTTATTTATGTTATTCAGTTACCGCACTCCTGACCATCTTTTCCTCAATTGTTCAAAAGAACATGGGTATTATGTAAATAAAAAAATGTTATTCCGGAATTAGTTTCAATAAACAGAAACAAATATCAAGATAAGCGTATAAATACAATATCATGGATATAAATATACAACAACAAAAATTCTGATGAAAATATATAGTTGATAATATGATTTATACATCATTTTAATAAATTTAAAGTTTTGTACATCTAGACAAACATGGAATTCTCCTACAAGACTGAAAAGATAGGAGACTGCTCGTAGATTCCGACTATTTCAACATTTACTATACAAACGGTCTAAACTACCAAGCCATTACAAAAGACTGATCTACTTGACTGTAATAAGGCCTATCTGGACAAACGGAGTTGAGCTTTAGGGCTCCACTAAACCATGAAATTCTTCCCGAATTTTTTCCTTACAGTCCAAAATCTTCGTAAGATCCTTAATGCTCCTTTTTTTGTCACGAATCAAGTCATCCATCAGGACCTCAATGTCTGATATGTTGCCGATTTGGCCAGAACCAGATACCAATCCATCCATGATAAACTTCCCAACCACCCAAGTCCACTTGTTTCTAACCTGGCTTCTCCTTCATTGCCTGATAATCCTCCTAGGCGTCTGAAAAGAAGATGGCCTGAAGATCCTCTCCTCTAGAAATGTTATTGGAGTTCTATCAATTTAGTAGATTCTCCACGTGTTTGTATCATGTCACTATGTCACCTACAGCAAATTTACTTGTATATATTTGTATACAGTTGTTACATTTTAAAGGAATGAGCTATCCAATTCACTGATCATGCGATGAGCAAAGAACCTTCAGCTTTTAATATTACACAGCAAAAATAATCACCTTGGACTGACATTCAAGAAAAAAGAAATTTTCGAAAATTTCTTATATTTTAGCTTCATTCAAGTCTTCAATTGTAAAAAAAGTAAAAAAAAAATATTCTGGAT
>NW_027104761.1:0-7587 GCF_000696795.3 Halyomorpha halys
TATTCGAAATCCTTACAACGCAAGACCCAAGACAAATAAGAAAATATACGAGATCATTGTACAAAACTTGTGTACAGTACTGGAATCCAAATTATTTGATAGGCTAACACTACACCTGAATTACTTGAAACAGAAACTAGCAGTATATGCGGACCGGGTGCGTAGATATACTGAGGCAGTATACGCAGTATACGCAGTATAGCAGTATGCGCAGACATAAGAATTAGCTTATCAAACAGAATGAACGCCAATTTTACAGAAGCCTTGGCCAAAACGGTAAATTCACAATACAATACCCCGATGATATTGAGACCTACTGGAGGAGTGTGAGGGAAAAATCAGAAAGCCTCAACGAAAACTCCTCTTGGATGGAAGAGGAAATGCAAAGCTTCGAGAATGCTTCAGAGATGCCTGAGATAACTATTACTGTAAACGACGTAATAGAAACAGTCAGCAACATTAAAAATTGGAGGGCTCCAGGCTCTGACGGAATTCAAAATTACTGGATTAAAAGGTTTCGAAGTTTGCACCAATTACTGGCCAATGGCTTCCAGGATGTACTAGATGGCAAGCAGGCTCCCCCAGAGGGTTTCTCAGACGGCGTAACTTATTTGCTTCCAAAGAAAGATGGGCCGAATTTACGTTCCGAAGATTTCTGGCCAATAACATGCTTGAATGGCATCTATAAAATTCTTACCTCTATCTTGGCAACGAAGATATACGACCAGAGAATCGAAAGCCTTCCTATAATCGATCCACGCCATTGAATGGTTTCACTGCCTTTTAGACACCTGTGTTGCAATGAAGGAATCCATTACTAAAAGCTCTTTGCAACCTTTTCTGCACCATAGTTGTTCACTGGGTATCATGTCATTAGATTTGAGGTAGTCGTATATCTTCGTTGCCAAGATAGAGGTAAGAATTTTATAGATGCCATTCAAGCATGTTATTGGCCGGAAATCTTCTGATCGTAATTGTTGCTTGTTTTTTGCATATAGCTTAAGATCGTCAATGTACCAGTTGTGGCTGACAGTGGTTGCCTCGTCCTTGGTATTGAGTTTGTAGCCCATCTGGTTCTTCCACAGTATCCGACTTAGTGAGAACAGCGCCATACAAAACCACAATGGGGTAAGGCGATCTCCTTGGTATCCCCTCATAATCTTTATTATGATTATTTTTAGTACAATTACAAAGTATGAGTGAAATAGTATAACAATGTTGGAAATGAGACTACGAAAGATATTAAAGACTCAACTTACTGGAAAACATTAAATCAAGGCCATCAATACTTGGATCATACCAGCGCTAAGCTATAGCTTTGGTATAATACAGTGGTCAAATACCAGCCTACAAGAAATAGATCGTCTTGTAAGAACGACACTTACGCACGAGCGAACCCACCATCCCATATCATCCAAATCCAGACTTTATTTCTCCAGGAAAGAAGGAGGACGAGGACTCATAAATATTGAAGAAGACGCAAGCAAGAATTATCCCTACGTCAATATTTCCATTCAAAAACCACTAGTGCTTATCGTGCAATAGTTACAATGGATAATGGTCTGACTGCACTGAACCTGAGCAAAGAGGATGAGCCGAAGATTTTTTTCAGAAAAAGAATACGATGAGATTCTGAGAGCCTGGAGCCCTCCAATTTTTCATGTCTTTGACTGTTTCTATTACAGTCATTTACTGTTATAGTTACCTCAGGCATCTCTGAAGCATTCTCAAAGCTTTGTATTTCCTCTTCTATCCAAGAGGCGTTTTCGTTGTGGCAGGTTGACTTTTCCCTCACACTCCTCCAGTAGGTCTCAATATCATCGGGGTATTGTATTGTGAATTTACCGTTTTGGCCAAGGCTTCTGTAAAATTGGCGTTCATTCTGTTTGATAAGCTAATTCTTATGTCTGCGCAAAGCTGCCTCAGTATATCTACGCACCCGGTCCGCATATACTGCTAGTTTCTGTTTCAAGTAATTCAGGTGTAGTGTTAGCCTATCAAATAATTTGGATTCCAGTACTGTACACAAGTTTTGTACAATGATCTCGTATATTTTCTTATTTGTCTTGGGTCTTGCGTTGTAAGGATTTCGAATATAATTTGAAATAACACCAATTTTTCCCGCAAGCTATTAATTTTTCGTTGAAGCCTTTTTTTCCACTGTGGTGTTTCCTTACAACCTCTTTGAGTTTTATTTTTTTCGCCATCTTCTAATTTCATTCCAAGTTCTAATATAACTGTTTTGGCAGCGATATATATCCAATGTGGAATATCCTGAAGTCCATTTATCAGGCCTAAATGATCCTTGATCATATTATTCATTAAGCAGGTTAACTTCTGCGGTTTTCTTATTGTTTGGGACTAGGGGTAACGGTGGTCTTTCTCGAAGCGGCATCCCATCAAGCAGCACATGCTCAGTCATAACAGATTCACTTAGTCTCTTTTTTAATTCTGTGTCATCTTCGAATTGTTCTTCCCTGACATCTATGCCAACTGATGAACTGATTCTAGCAGCTGGCTCTGAACCCATTCCAATATTCAGCGTCCTATTAGAAAGCTCGGCATCATTTTCAGTGGCCATTAATCCAGGAGCTTCCTCTTTAAGTTGTTGGAGATCTGTGGAAGTTAGAAACTTTCTTGATAAAATAACTCTAACCTGATCACTGAGCATCTGCGTGCTTATATTTACATTTGGGAAGTCTGATTCCAATATCTCTGGATGCGGTTAAGGTATCCCATTTTATCTGATTCGAGGTTTATTGCCAAATAGTATGCACGGATGAGATCCTTGTTCATATCTGGCGTCCATTTCACCCTTTTTTGTACCTCTTGGTCTCTGTTGCCGACTTCGCGCGGGTGGAGGATAACTCTCCTCCAAGCTCGAAATCGAGCTAACTGCCGCTCGCTCCACTACTCCCTGAAGGAAGCTGCCCACTGTTCCCGCCAGATGCAGCTCCTGTATCGGGCTCGTCCGAGGCTAATCTCCTATTACGTAACTTCATTTTTAATGGGAAGGTGCGTTTTATACCTACTGCCAGGTTGTAAATAAACAGCCGCCCCTAACATGGGGAACAGACGCTGACCAGGTCACTGCCCAGTATGGGAACCGTTACGCCTGAATTTAGCAAATTTTGCCCACCCTGGCTATTTTATTTCCCCAGTATCCATCATATCTGATGAACATCCCCCTATCCGCCACCCGGGGAGGCGCCCGATGGTGGAATAGCAACCTCTCACGGGTTATTATTATTATTATTATTATTATCCAGTTTTTCTCGCCTTTGCGGCTTGAATGTCTGAGGTGGGGAACCTAGAAGTCCAACCACCTTAATATTTTATTTTTTTATTTTTGCATTTATTTAAAAATTTTCGCACTATTGAGGAGTTTATTGGGGCGGTATTTGTAATAAGGGCTCTTATCTTCAATTAGGTTGTACTTCACAGCAAGAGCCTGATGCAAAATTTTGGCCACATTGTTGTGCCTCTGCAAATATTCAGTACCAGCTAGCACTCCACATCCACCAGTGATATGTTGGATTGATTCGAGCGTTACTGAGTATAATCGACACTTATTTGGTGTTGCGTCTTTTAACACATGCTTCCTATATGATCTCGTGCCAATCACTTGATCTTGTATAGCAACCACAAATCCCTCTTTCTTGGATGATAGCCTTCCAGCTTTTAACTATTCCATTGATCTTTCTTTGTCTATAGAGGCTTTGTTCAGTTGGCTATAGAATCTCCCATGCAGAGATTTGCTTTTCCATTCTGCCAGTCGTTCATTTTGTGATACGATTATAATGTTCGAGGGATCCGACGGCTGTTGGGAACGCTGAACTACTATAGGAGGTTTGTGCCGGAAATGGCGGAGTATCTGGTCCCTATCAATAACCTACTGAAAAAAGAGAATCGCGTAGTAGTAACACCCGGCATGGAAGACAATATACGGAAGTGTGTGGAAAAATTGCAAGAAGAACCTGTGTTAGCATTTCCATATTTCAATCGGCAGTTCACAATCATCACTGATGCCAGCGAATACGCCTTGGGAGCAGTATTCTCTCAGGAAGGAAACGGAGCAGAGAAACCGATAGCTTACGCTAGTCGGCGACTTACGGACGCAGAGACAAGGTACAGCACAATGAGTGGGAAAATTGAAAGAATCCTCAGCCAGGGTTACCCGATGGAAGGAGCTCCTTTCCCAATATAATTTCGAAATAGCCAACAAACCGGGTAAAGAGAACGTGGTGGCCGATTGGCTATCACGCGCAATGACCGTGAACGCGACAGAGGATGAACAAGGGGGACCGTCCGGAGATCTGCGTCAATTTTTGCGCGAGTGGACGCCTGGGGAAGACGATAGCCAAAAAATGAGAGAGTGGAGAGACGCGAATGAGGGCCATAGCACGCGCGAAGGGAGCGACCCGGGGGCAGCTTCAGGAACTAATACCTCGAGTGGCGATCGATCAGTGGAGATGGAGGAAATAGAAGAAATCATAAATGATAAGCCCAAACAAATCATTTGGAAGACAAGGACAAAAGGTATGGTGAAAATAGAATACAGTAAATACGGGAGAAGCTCTATAACGACTATCTGGTTAACGCCAGGAGTGGGAGAAGAGCAGATATGTGGGAGCAATGAAGGGTGCGTCGAAGGCGGGAAGGAAGTATTACCTGTTTGTAGGAAACGCCGTAATTTGGGAAAAAATTAAGCGCCCGTGGCGGACGGAACAATTGGGGGTAGACAGGAACTTCATTCGTTGTACGCTACTAGTCGACACACTGCGGGACGTAGAACAACAAAAAGAATTTACGCTTGACTACCACCGGGTATTAAACGAACGGTTTCTGGAGGTGATAGGGAACTGTCAAGTGTGTCTGAGGGCTAAATTTCATCGTCATCCTCCCAAAGCTATACAGGAAGAAACTCCAACTGCGGATATTCCGTCGCCCCACCCAGTATATCAAAGATATCTTCTAGTCGCGGTATCGGTTGTCTCTCGTCTACCGTGTTCTCATTAAGGCCCCGGTAATCAATTACTACCCTATATTTTTCTCCCTTTTCTCCCGGTGTGCCCTTCTTCCCCACTGCCTATAGGGGGCTGTTGTATGGGGAGGTACTATCTACGATGATACCCTATTATTTCAGATTATCTAACTCTTCCCGAATATGCTGTCTGAGCGCTTGTGGAGTAACTAATTTTATAATTTATAATATTAATATCTCTTTTACGTAAGTAATTTTATCTTGTTTCAGGGGGATTTGGTGCATTGTTTGTCCGGTCGCCCCCAGTAACTCTCCCTCCTTGAAGAAAATATCTGCATATTTGTCCTTTATCTCCTGTCTCCAATTCCTCCCCCCTCCTAGGATCGCACCTATCTGTCGGGCTTCTCCGAAGCTCGCGACACCGATATCTCCTCTGTTCCAACCGAATCGTCCACAGGCCTTTGTTATTCCTAATCCCCGCACTTGCCTTTCCTAATAGATCGCAACCTATAATAGCCCGATATTCACGGTGCATTTTCTCCAAGATATGAACCCTCAAAACCCCTTCTTCGATCCCCCATTCCCGTAAATTAATGTCCGCCTCCCCTTCTACTCTACAGGGCCCACCCAGAGTGATTAATTGACAATTACATACCTGAACATCCATCTGGAGTTTCCTCTCACCACCGTTCAGCTTCCTCAGCGCCTCCCGGCACAGGATGGTGTGGAAGCTCCCCGTGTTCACGAGGCATCTCATGCCGCTCACCTTGATGATAGGCAGACCGCTGATCTCTCCTTTGATGTTGAAACTCTCTAATGTGCGGTCGCCCCTCTCCTGGCAACCACCTCAACTTTCCTTGATCTCCTTCCCTCATTTACTCGGCGCCATCTACTGCTTGGCGGTTTATTGCTCCGTCCTCCTCTTCCTTCCCCCTCTGTTCCTGAGGCTTCTGATGCTTCTGAGGTTTCACTAGAGGACTCACTAGGTCTATAGTCCTCTCGTCTTTTCCGCCGTATCCGCTGGAAATTTATTTCCATCGGTTCCCCTGGTCCCGTCTCTGCCCTTTTGTACATATAAGAGCACTGTCGTGCTATGTGGCCTTCATTTCCGCACTCAAAGCATCTAGTGCGGGGGCAATGGGCAACTAGGTGTCCTACTTTTCCGCACCCATGGCACTTCCTGTCTTCTTTCCCTCCTCCGTTGCGTATTCTGCCCTGGTACGGCCGCCTTTCTCTACCCGTGGCTCTGTCTTTACCACTATCTCTGGGTTCACTTCTCTTCCATGGTGTTGATGGATTCCTTGTGCGGTGGTAAGGTACTCTGTTCCATCCTCCATCATCGACATCCATCCTTGCTTCCTCCTCTCTAGCGCTCGCGTCGATCATATCTTGAGCACATTCCACGAAAGTGCGGTCCCGTGTTAAACCTTCCCTTTTATTTGTCTCCTTAGCTAGATCCACCTTCATTATGGATTCGATGAAATTCATCTTCCAACTCACAACATCCGCTTCAAGAGTCTCTCTCATCCTTTCTGTGGTCAGATTAAACTGTCCTCTCAGCGTGGCTGCGTACCGTCCGTTAGACTGTCCGTGCTTTCTCCTCTTCCGCAGCATGTAGAAAATGTCTTCCTCCGGGGACCATCTGCCTCCTCCATAGGCCTTCTTTAATCTTTCCTTCACTACTGGCCATGCTGTTTCCTCGTCTGCCTGAATGTGGTTCAAAACACTTTGCTCGATCCGGCATATGAGTGCTGCCTTGAAGGAAATCGCGTCATTCTTGTCCAGCAACTCCTCTGAGACCTTGGCTGCCAACCGCTCCAAGTCTGAGATGGCTTTTCTAATATCCTGAGATGTTACTACTCTCACTCTCATTTTAACCAGCATATTGGCGTGAGCAGCCGCGAGAGTGGTCTCTGGTAGCGGGGGTAGAGCTAGAACTGGCACCGGGACTGCCGGGACAACCGGTGCCGCAGGAACTCCAGGAGCCACCGGAATTTGTAGAACTGGGTGCCTCAATGCGGGCTGTTGTTGTGGTTGACCATCACCATTAACCATCTTGGTCAGTAAAAAAGAATGGCAACTTAAGTGAAGTAAAAGATAAGAAAGCCGGAGGAAAAAAGAAAAAAAAATCCCGGGTTAGAGAACACTTAAAAAAAAAATTCAATCGGTGAAGTTTTTACGAAAAAGATTTAGATTAAAAAAATAAAGAATTAGAGGAGGAAAAAAAATCTTCATTCAGTGAAAAATATGCAATCAGTATCCGGGTCTCTGCACCACTTATGCGTACATGGACTGAAATGCTTGAAGAAAAAAGAAAAGAGGGAACAGAATTAAACCATACGCTTACTAGAAACATACTGGTTTATTATCTCAGTGATGCTATAGACATTATTGAGGTTTATTTACATGGGGAGTTTGGATTAGTGTTGTATACAGGCCTTGTCCAACCATAACTTTATATATATATATATAAGTTATCTTTTACTGAAGTGAGAAACTAAAAATAATAAGAAAGAGGAGTGCGAAATGAAACGCTTAAAGTGCTCTCAAAGACTGATCTATTTGCGGAGCCTGTCCGTATATATATATATATACAATCGGTC
>NW_027104762.1:0-3400 GCF_000696795.3 Halyomorpha halys
ATATAACACCCAGGCTAGGAAAAAGAAGAAGAATATAACAGTCTTAAAACTAGCTACACATACAAAAACAAAAATTATAATAACAATACAATGTGTTGGCTCTTCCAATAACAGACGATGTGATCTTGGAAGATATGTTGACCTTGATACTCAGCTACCTGGGTCCGGTGGATGGTGGGGGGTGAAAAGTCGGTTCCTTCCAATTGATAATTGCCCCGGCTTAGTGTCGCTGTTTCTGTTCTCCCTATACTTCAAAATCCAGGTCTAATTTACATGAAACTCGGCAGATCACTTCATTGCCTCAGTAACTCATCTTACATTGGTGAAACTAAAAATCTACTTAAAGACCGCATAACCCAACAGAAATATTCTGTCTCTTACCGTAACTTCACTGCCTCTAAACTGTCCGAACATGCCTTATCATTAAACTATTATTATTATTACTATATAAGTTAATAACCCATTGTACTGTATATTTCATTTTTCTTTCATACAGTTCATTATGTTGATTCAAATTGTTTTTCAGTGTTTTTAGACACTACTTACATATCTTACCTTACACCTATCTTACCTATATAATATTATAATTCATCTTTCTTTAATATTATATTTTATCTTATACCACAATCTTTCATTATCAATCCACTTCCATGGTTCTTAATCAACTATTTTATTTTCAATTCATTATTATGTATATTTCCATATTTGTTGGATTATTATTTCTTTCAATTTTTTTGTTTCCCTGAATGATGGTTGTTATCTCTTTTTGTTTTTTTGGCGCTGATGAAGACCTGAAATTCAGGGTCCTATTTCATAACAAAGTATAAACAAATCCTATCAGTCTCGTAGACTTAACTTAATACCATTTCACTGACCTGTATATGTATAACAGTAACCTGTGCTTTAGTTTTTCTTAACTGCAGTAATCTCACTAATAGTCATCCCTATTATGAAAAAATAAGTATTATTGTTACTACCACGTTATTTCTATACTTGTATTTATCAACCAACACAATCAACTTTTATTATGAAACTGAGCCCAGGTCAAAACATCGGCACAAATAAATAATTTTTTGTTTATTTGTGTTTATTGGCTGACTGCACCCACTCCCCTCCTGACCATCTTCTCCACATAATAATCTACGGTCAACTATCAACACCTCTTTAGGATATCTTGCTTTATTTATTCAATGTAACAGCATCATTCTAGATTTTCAGTATAACCCTTCTACTTCACACCATCTGGCAAGATTAATGGAATATACAGTAAATGGATTTGAAATGAAGAAGCACACTCTAGAATCATGCTTGAATTTCCAACAAGCGTTTGATATGGTTTAGCATCAGGGTGTCCTATATAAACTAAAGAAAGTAGACACTTCGAAAGACTTGTATTATATTCTGTGCTCATCCCTCAATGTTCGGACATTTATTATATTAGAATGTTATATGTAAGAATAAACAACACAAATTTCACCATCAGACAAATCTATGATATTACTCCGCAATATTCAGTTCTTCCCCCATTCTTTTCGACTTTTACTTTCATGACATCAAACACTCCTCAGATAGCTCCATAGCTATGTTTGCTGAGGATATAGTGGTTTTTTATCAATATAGTGACCTTATAATGACCAGAAATTTACTTCAGACACACCTCAATGAACTGGAACAATATTTGGATTAATAGATGATCAGTCTCAACATTGCAAAATGTACTCCAAAAAAAAAAAATTTAACCCTTAAACGCCCAACAGATCCACTTCTGATTCTCAAAGGTAAATAATTCTAATGAATTTCAGCCAGTGAAGCAGTAAGATACCTTGGAATTAATCTGCATCATTGCCTTAATTGGAATCATCATATCAATATCAAATTAGCCTAAAACTACCCAAGATAAGCAATGCTGTATCCTATTGTTAATAGAAAATATTTGTTAAAACCAGATACAACAATTCTCAGTTAAAAACTGAACTAAAAGTGGAGTTGATAGATGATTTCATCAAAAAACAATTTACAAAATTGCACTGCAATCAACCAACAGTTAAAGCTGCATTGGCATACAATTTAGGCAATCAAACCTTATCACGAAGACTGAAGCCTAGACTTCCTATTATAAACTCTTCATTTTATTATTATTATTTTTATTCATCTATCCAAAATTATTTTTTGAGTAATTGGCCAATCTGAAAATAAAGAAATATAAGTAATAAGGTAGTGGTGTGGCATTGATAAATGTCAAAACTAGACAGGATCTGGAAGAGAAAATGCATCATATAATTTAAGTAGTTGAGGAATCAATTCAGAAAATCAATATGACAGTCTGTTGAGAAAACAGTGTGTATGGGGTGGAAAGGCAGGTTTGAAACATGACACCCAATTGTTTATATGGATGATGGTTTGTAATGATTCATGAAGAGTAAATTTTTATCAACAGAATTTTTAAGGAAAGAGGCTCTCCAACAGATCTGTGAGATGTAGGGGATGAATATTACAAAGTAAGAAATCATGTCAGTGAAGTGACTAGAAAGGCCTATGCTGCCATGGACAGTATGTTCAGAACAAGTTACTTACCTTAAGGAAAAAAGTGTTTCTTATCTTTGCATCAGGGTTTTTACCCATTTTTGTAACATGGATGGAGTGCACGTTGGTCTCCAAGTTTCAACAAATGGAAACTAGAAATAGGCACAAGAAAAGTTTTACTAAGGATGTTTCTAGTTAGTAGAACTGTTTCCACAGATGCTGCTAAGGGTACTAACTGAGATTTAAACACTTGATCAAACAATTAAATGTCAGTGAACAGCACATGTGAGGGACAAGAGGAAAATTATATGGAGAGAAGAAAATCATGTGAGTTTGAGCATTCTGAAGGAAGTGTACAAAAATGTAATGAAAGATAAATGGAATGTATCAACATATTGAAGACGAACATTATAGGCATGAAAAAAACATAAATTTTGGTTTCATTGTATATTACAAGAATAGGCTGACAGAGGGTTTTGAGTATGTAAGATTAAACAATTTGTATCAGTAATTGTAATGTTAAATGAATCATATTAATTATTGTGAAGTTAGAGTAATATTTTATATTGAACTCTTCTACATATTCAGAGAAAACAACATGAGTATTCATAATACATAAACATAATACAGTTCAGAAACTCCAAAAACTGAAATGTTTTCTCGGGTCCACTGTCATTTTGGAAATAAGGAATGTTTTAAGAATAAGATGGATCCACCTATCAGATGTATATACTGTGACGGTATTGAATATGTTAAGTCACCAGAACCACTCTTTCACATACAGAGAGAAAATAAATTGATCATGAATTAAAAGCAACAATTGCTTCTAATGTATTAGAAGAAAGTCTGATATTTCACAGTTGACTGGGCGTAGGGG
>NW_027104762.1:3475-7625 GCF_000696795.3 Halyomorpha halys
GTCCAACAATGAAAATCTCCAAAGAAAGTTTTTAATTGAGTCTCTTTCATTCTGGATGTGCAATATCTTTTGAAACTGAAGTTTATTTCATTTATAGTTGGTCCATTAACTGACTAGGATTAAGTTTTAACGTTAAATGAAATCAAATTTCCCACAACGAATTGGCACACACTAGTGCTTAATATATTAATTAATGTAATACAGAAGTTAATCCCATTCCCCATTTTTCTGATGAGGAGATGGTAAGAGAGAAGTGTGGTATAGGCATTTAGGCAGGGAAACATTCTTCCTCTATTGTTCCACACCCACCACTATTATCACTGTCTAGCAAGGAATAAATCCCTACCCACTTAAAATAAATTACAATTTTTAAATTATATCCAAATATTGAATACATTTACACACAAAAAGAAGCAATTAAATACCTTACAATAAAACACTACTTCATTTAAATAAAATAATACAATGTACATTAACCTATTACCTTGATAAATTTTAAATACAATAAAATAAAAAAACTTCGTTCAATAATTTCTCTGGTAAAGTGATATATATACAATCACATAATGCAACTTGAAGTACACAAGTAACAATGAACACAATCAATGGCTAAATACAATAGAAGAAATATCACTGAAAAATATCATAAAAATTAACATATTTTCGTATAACATCTGAAGAGCATAGTTACATACCTTATCTGAATTATTATCAACGAAAATTGTCCTTAAGGGGATACTACTTCTGAAGCTCACATATTCTAAGGACTGGGCAAAATCACTCAGTGACACCATATTTAATCATCTAATAATAATAATAATCTAAACATCAAAGTCGATATAAAATACGAAGCCCTAAACATAAACTGGGTCAGAAGTGCTTTTAGTGTTCTAGCTACTCAAAATACAAATAATTGTCAACTTGTGATAAGACAAGATAAAATTAATAACCAATGAGGTAGGTGCTAGTGTACCTTGAACCATCGTGACACAAAAATAAGATCCTTTATTTTAACTCCATCTAAACCATTAGAAAGATGATAAGTTAAATTAAATGCATATTGACAAAAATTAAGGATACTTGTTAATTAAAGGGGAGCATCATGGAATTCACAATCACGCATTGTGAATTTGACTTAAGGAAATGTATGCATTAAAGACTAGTTTTCGTAAAATAAAAGATAAAGATTGTTCGGTAACAGTGACATTATAATAGGAAACAGAAATGTTGTAACTCTAAAAGTGCTTAATAATGATCATGTGATGAGATTAAATTTTATGCATAACGTTAAGTGAAAATATTATTAGATAGACTATTAAATGAAAGCTGTTCTCAGAATAGAATTTTTTTAATTTGCTAGATCTAATGAATTTATGGAGTGTCAGGCCTCCCAATTGGTCGATAAAGTCAACTGTTTTAAGCCTCGAGTTTCAATGTCGGAAATGAACCTTTCGGGTGGCCCAAAAGTCTTCCGGTTCATCTTAGAAAAAATCTAACAACCCTAAATATATCGCACATCCATAATGAAAGGGGCACAATTTAACAAACCTTTTAAAGAACATTGGACACTAGCTAAGTTCAAGATCAGTGTTCCCAATTCTACTACTACTACTACTAGCAGTGTGGCTCTACAATCCGGTGTCGAATCCTGGACTCCTTCAGCAGTTCCCGCCAATTGTCTCGGTCCCTTACAGCCGCTATCCAATTCTGAAGTTTCAGCATATTTGTCGCATCAGCAGCAACACCATCAGCCCATCGCAGCTTTGGTCTGCCTCTTCTCCTCGTACCATGGATTGGCTCCATCAGTAATTGTCTTGGTGGATGCTCACTGCCCATCCTAACGACGTGCCCTACCCATCTCAGTCTCAGTCACAACCATACAGCAATACTGGGCGCACTATCGTCTTATAGAGACAAAGCTTTGATTTTCTGGAATGAGCTCTACTCCGTAACTGCCTTGCCATAGAAAAATTGCATTGATTTCCTACTATGATCCTACGCCAAATCTCTTGTTCAGGTGCGTTGTCTTGAGTTACCAATGAGCCAAGATATACAAAACCATTAGTCTTCTCGAATTGGTATTCCCCGAATGTCACCTCCTCTCCAGGCCTAAGCACTTCTCCCGTAACCATATATTTTTTTTTCCGAATTGACTTTCAGGCCAAGTATTCTCGCAGGACCCACCAGAGCAAGGAAAGCGTCCGATACAGCCTAGAAGGAACATCTATGATATCTATATCATCGGCGTAAGCAAGGAGCTGTACAGATCTATTAAAGATATTGCCATTGGTCTGTATCCCAGCATCTCTCATTGCCTTTTTGAGTGCAAGATCAAAGAGAAGGCAGGCTAAGGCATCTCCCTGCCGATAAACCCGACCAAAAATTACCCGCTCGGCGCCTTGAAAATACACGTTTAACCCGACAAATATCCGCCACATTACCGGCTTTTGGAGAATATTTATAACTGTAGCTATATGATTGTTACAGTCATGATTGATCTGTCGCATTAGCTCTGTAGTTTGATAGTTAGAAGTACAAGTGATACAATTAAGCAACTGTAACGTTAACTACAGCATGTTTACGCCTCGACAGTGAATAATCGTACCTTTTCAGTTGTTACGACAAAATTCGCAGCCACTACCATGGTGTAACTGTATGATAGTTACAGTCATAACAGTTTACTGTCACGACCGTATTGACAAACTGACGTGACAGTTGATAGTACAAGTAATGCCAGTGGACTAATAGTCTACACAGTCCAGTCGCGTAAACTGCCACGTTTAAGTGTCATATGTGTACCCCTTGACAGTCAACTGTCGCAACATATCAACTTAACCAGATGTAATGACGATAGGCGGGAAAACATCGTTCTTATATATTGTTTTGATTATTTCTGATCTAGAAATTAATCCTATTTAATGTTCTTATTCATCTCCTCAACAGTTACGGTGTTTGGTAGTAACTCGAAAAAAAAAAATTGTATCAACCCCGGGCTCCAAAGATAATCCGCCCCGGGCCTAAACATAATGAGCCCTGGGACCCAAAAATGTACTAGAGGCCTCTCACGTAGAAATCTCTTTCTCAGAAGCTCTCACGGAACTTTTCCTTAAGGAAAGGGACACATTTATTATATATTTCTTTCTTTTCCCTTTCTATCTGGTCAAGGTCATTACACTCATATATCACTGTGGAATCCAGAATGAATGCTGACTTACCCATCTTAAGGAAATCAGCAATATCAGCATATCTTGTGGATACATACATATCTATACAGTTCATCAACTCGTGCTTTACTCTGTGGTGCCGATGTGTTACGGGAAAGGAGTTGTTGGGGGATTTTACCAGCTCATGTACTAGTATTTCAGATTCTCTGTTGCATTTATGACAGAGGGACCTAACTTCTCGGACCTGTCCGCTGACACCTGGGACTCCGCTCAGGGGTGCATAATTGATGTTTAGTTTCGGGGTCCAACATTCTCATCCCTCTGTTCCTCAAACCTCATTCACTTCCCAAAAGCCTAATTATCAGATACCTTTTATCCCCCCTCCTCCTAACGCGGCAGATCTCACAAACCTCCTCACGTCTTTCCTATCTGAATTTAGATCCCTTATCACTCCACTGATCTCCTTACTTACAAATCTAGTCTCTAATCTTATTTCTCCTCCAAGAAACCCTTAAATGGCACCATTTAAGTCTCTTTCGATTCTCCTTTGGAATGCGAATGCGAAACCACGTTAACGAACTAGCGGCCTTATTACACGACAAAAATATCGACGTAGCTCTAATAACTGAAATTCGACTTACCACCAGACGATTAATGAACATACCTCAGTACCAAATTTATCGAACGGACCATCCTGACGGAACAGCACATGGTGGCACTACTGTCATTATCCATCGATCCCTTTCACATCACTTAGTCCTTCTACAAGCCCAAAATTCCCTACAAACCGCAGCCGTATCGATCCAAACTTCTCTATTCCCCATAACAATAGTAGCGGGTTATTCCCCACCGAGAATTCCCACTTTCCAACCACAATTCAATTCTTTCCTTGATTCCCTCGGACAACACTTCCTTCTAAGTACAGACCTCAACGCAAAAAATCAACAATGGGGAGCTAGGACCACCAATTCCCGTGGACGATCACT
>NW_027104762.1:10161-17835 GCF_000696795.3 Halyomorpha halys
ATTTTATTTTATTTTTTATTTATTTATTTTTTTTTTTAATTTTAGTATGTATGAGATCATTCATCAATATTACCTATTGCCCACAACTGTGTGTTAGATTGTAATATCTATCAATAAATAAATCTATCAATCAAAAAAAAAAAAGTTTCGGGGTATGGGACCATTAAGAACCCTGTAAGAATTTGCATGTCATATATAGATTTATTCGCTTTTGGGGTCTCATTCGCATTCTTACGTTCCGACTGCCGTAGAGCCCTGGCACTGAAATTTCCCAGATCAACGTCCATCTATCTGCACATTCAGCAATTTCGGCCGAACAATCGAACGTGGACTGGAACAGGGCATAGGGCACATTGGACAGTCACTGAGCAATGGAGCAGTGCTGTAAAGGAGGCTCCCATTGTCAGAGGATTAAGCCTAAGCCTATACCTCCTCAGAGCGTAAAAAATCACCGTGGAGGTGTTCGCAGGACATCTTATAATATCCTCGACACTCCTGCGAATCACGGTGTCGATACCCTCTAGTATCGCTGGACGTGGCTTTGTGAGGGAAGCAGTTTGTTAAGTGAGACCTAGGAACACATATTGGTTGACAATGTTGACCTTCTGCTCAGGCTTAAGCAAGCAAGAGGCGACTGGCTTATTCAGATTTTCATTCAACTTTGCCACCGAATCTTCGGTGAACTGTAGCTCTCCTAAGAATGTGGATCCAAAATATCTAATGGTCTCACCTTTTTCAATTGTCTGGATGCTATCTCCATTCTCAAGGGAGAGCCTCGTTGTATCCAGGCCTCCTTTATTCATAACAATGCCAACGCACGATTTAAAGCCAAACCAATTTCACTAAATGTCCTCTGAACGCAGTCAATAACTCTTTGCGCAGCACCCTTGTCGTACACTGAAACCGCCTGGTTATCTGCGAAACCTGTGAGGACCACATATCCTTGGTCCTCTATTTAACTTATAATCGAATTTATTTGCAATGTCTCGCTCATACAGGTAGCGATACAGATGGTCAATTGTCAGGTTGAATAACGAAGACGACAAGGGCCCGCCTTGAGGTACTCCACGCAGCACTTTGATTTGGCCGAAATCACGTTTTTAAGTTCTGGTAACACACTCGTCGCTTTTATTGACCTCATAATACGGTTATGGCCAACATTGTTAAATGCACCAACGTCGAGAAACACCGCAGCACAGAAAACACAGCACTTTCCCCTTTCTTATTTTGTGAATCTTTTAAAATGGCGTCAATGATTTTCGCTTTGACATGCGTCCCCGAAAGGAACCACTAAGCTTCCTGTGGAAGGTGTTCACTTTTCGTAGTTCATGGTCCTGAACCTTCTCTATAATTCGCCGCACGATCGAATAAATTGGAGTAGTGCTCCGACCTTCGATGAGGAAGGACCTACGTCGATGCTCTCTCAATAATTATCCCCACCTTAGATCGCCTTTTCAGATCTCAGTCTGCAATCAGTCCTCGAGCAGGTAAGACTTGCTTTTCCACCGCTCCGTATACTAGTGCGTGCTGGGGGGGGGGGAGTGGGTGTGAGTGGTTGAGTCCCGAGGGACACCAGTGCGAGTCAAGACTCCCAGGGAACAGGAGATAACGTATTTGTTAATATTTTTTGTGTTCACTACCCGTAGCACCAGGTGTAGTGTTTTGTTATTGTTTTAGTTATTATTGTTGGACCTAGGTGTATGTGGACAGGAGGTTGTAATTGTAAAATTTGTTATCTTGTGTGCGGCTATAATTCCAAAATTACAATCAAATCAGACAATTAGGGAAAAAGTATTTTTCAAAAACACCCCTTTAACGTAATTTCGTACGTAAAATCGGGTGTTTTCAATATTGACTATGGAGGGAGTGATAAAAAAAGTGATTGAAGTGTCGGATAAGAGTGGGGGTAGTGAAAAACCATTACCACAGACAATAAAATCCCAACTTGATAATGGGGAATACAAAATGACAGTAATCCAAGGCCGAAGGAAAGCGGTAGTGAGGCGGAAAGAGACTCAGGGCCTGACAGTAGAGACATTAAAATGAGCCCGAAGCACAAGAGACCAAGAAGAAAAAGAGCACGTGAGGAGGAGGCCCCCCCCCCAAAGTCCCTAGAAGCAGAAAAGCCCAGTGAAAGAGCTAGTAGAATACAGGATCTGGTCCGCAAGTATTTAGAAAGGAAAAAAACCACAGTTGAATGGCAGAAATATATCAACATCAACAGGGAACTATGTGAGATTATAACAGGGTTTGAAGCCCAGTGGGACATAATCCCAGAGATAGTTGGTGAAATAGTTAAAGAAACTGTAAATTCCGACGAACTTCACCGAACGGTTGGGAAAAATGTATCACAGATTGTAGCTCCTATCGTGGCAGAAGCTATAGGAGACGCCATATGAGCTGTCAACAATCAAAAGAAAAAAAGAGTGGGTCTCCCCCACACTCAAAAGGGTGTCAGGTCTAATTGGTGACTGGAAGGCAAGGTGGACCAGGATACTCAAATGCTATTGGATCACACAGCCGCAAGACGAGCCAAGGTTAAGAAGGAGAATGTTGCCACC
The DNA here is from genome assembly GCF_000696795.3 of Halyomorpha halys. Classification (NCBI taxonomy): domain Eukaryota; kingdom Metazoa; phylum Arthropoda; class Insecta; order Hemiptera; family Pentatomidae; genus Halyomorpha; species Halyomorpha halys. The sequence continues at coordinate 12,723 of NW_027104762.1, forward strand.
CCTCGCATAATTGAAGGGAAAATCCCGGATGCTGGAACATCAGCGTCCTGATCACGACTTAAGGCGCTGACCAGGCTTAAAAACTTATTAGCTGGGTAACTTAAGGATAAGGGACAGGAGACGAGGCTCAAAATGGCGCGCAGACCTCGCCTGGAAGTAGAATGGGAGGAGATGACCCCGATTAATGAGGAGCCCGAGATTGACCATAGAGTGGCAATGCTTGTGGGCGCCATCACTGAAGCGGCGAGTATTACCCTCCAACGCCGAAGGGCGAGAGTACGTCCAATACCATTGTGGACGCCGGCACTAACGCTGTTAAAAAAAGAATACTACAGGGCCAAGCGTAGATACCAGGAGTGCAGAAACGACGAGAGTAGGTCTGCACTCCGAGAAAAATCTAAGCATAGGTATAGGGTACACCGAAACGGAGTGCGTTGCCAGAAGAAGAAGTCCTAGTACGAATTTATTGTAGAGGAATCAGAAAAGGATCCCTGGGGTATCCCGTACAGGGTGGCACTGGGAAAGGTTAAGTCGTTACAAGTGATGGTGGCTATTAGAGTGAGAGGTGCCCAGGCAACCACCTTGGAGGAGGCTGCCAAGATGTATATAGACTATACATACGCTAGGGATGATCCGTCCCAGGATAGTGCAGATGATGGAATGGTTAGACGCACCACGTTTTACCCACCAGGTACCGACGTATATCTACCATGGGATTTGTAAAACCTTCGTCTTGCCGTGGACAGACAAAGGATCGGAAGGGCTCCAGGAGTAGATAGCATAGATGCTACAATCCTCAAGAACAGTGCCCCTTATATCGAGGAAGAGTTATTGGATATATTCGGGAGTGTTGTTGGTGTGTCTAGCTAGTAAGGTCCTGGAGCACATGATCGTCTACAGCCTTAAACCAATCTGAAGTGCTGCAAGTCATCTATGGCAGTTCGGCAAGGGTACAATGCATGAGCTACTGAGAGTGCGTAGAGAAGTGTAGGAGAGGGCGGAGAAATATCTCTTATTGATCATGTTTGACATCTCTTCCGCCTTCGACAGTGTCTGGTGGCCCCTTGTACTCCAACGGTTGTAAGAGCTCGACACCCCCAGTAATCTATACTCCCTCGTAGGTAGTTACTTCAATAACAGGAGTGTCAGAATCAGGGGTAACTACTACGAGGTCGAGAGAAAAATGTCCGCCTGGTTCGGTCCTAGGACCAGCTCTGTGGAAGCTAGTATTCGACGAGTTGCTGGGGGAACCAGAGGACAAGGGGCTCCTTGCCACGGCTTACGTCGACGACCAGGCCGTCATCGTGGCAAAGAACAGCAAATCCAGACTAAAGACAGAAGCGGAGAGGTGTTCCAGTCTTGAAGGAGAGTGGTGCGTGAAGAGGAAGTTGTGTATGGCAGCAGCCAATAGACCCAGACTGAGGCCAGAAGGGCTGCCTGGACCAGCCTGGTAACTGCAGAAGGCACTCTCGGATGCACACCAGGTGGACCTACCGAACGGATGCAGTGGACATGGTGCAGCCCCATCAGTAAAGTGCTAAACCTAGCGCTGGGCTGCACCACAGTAAAAAAAATAATAATTAATGAGATAATAAAAAAACAAAGAATTTGTGATCTTTGGGAGCAGTGGCATGCGCAAACCCCAGCGCACTACCCCACTGCTCCCGCACCCCGTATGCCAGAAATAGCAAGGGAGGCGTATAAGAAAAGAAAGAATATATTGTTATACGCCTCCAGAAGGATTGTTATTAATATCACCTTTGGCTTTATATTGTGTACCCCTGTCGAAGTTGTTCTGGTATATAGACCTCCTTCAGCATTATCTCCGTTATAGCTTTGTGGCTGTAAAGAAATATTTTAACGTGTGAATCAGAAAGTCATCAGGTCCCGGCGGTGTGTATAATGATGTTAATTTTATTGCTTTTTTAATCGTATCAACATATATTGTCTCTACTGATTTAGCATCGGGGCCGGTTTCTTGTATACCCTGCTCACGGAGATTTTTACTCTCAAAGAGGTTTTTATAGTGGCCATCAATTTCAGTCAATTTTAAAGGACTTCGCTAGGGAGCGTCGGCGTTCATAATGGTTTGTACTACCTTTTTTCTTTTGTTATAATATTGGTATTGTGCAACCTCATATTGATATTGCTCTTGCCGACGCCTCCGGTCTGCTTTATCAGCCCTCTGCAGATTTAATACTTTTCCAGCACCCTTGTCCTCCATGCTAATTTTATTCTTTCTCAGTTTGTAAAATTTGACGGCAAGGTGCTGGGGGCCTGATAGTTCAGCATTGGTTGTCTTTAGAAATCAAAGGAATTTACATACGGCCTTATCAAAATCAGTTTTCATTGTGTTTTGTTCTAATAGGTTCTTAAAAATAGCAGACCATCTAGCAATGTCCTTTTTTATTTGAGACATTTCTTCCTCTATTTTCTTATGCCCCATCGCATTCTTCGCTAAGTATACTGTTTTTAACCTCCCTCGGATGTTTTTTTGCGAAATGGGTTTTTTGCGAGTCCACCCTTATTGTCGGGGCGTGGACCTATATCTTCCTGTTCCCTGTTCACCCACGTGACTCTCTCTTGTACTTTTGGCAACCTAGGGGGGGAGGGGAGAGCGGCGTCAATAAAAACTATTTTCCCCAGTACTATCCCTTCTGCATCGGCCCATTCCACTTTGATTAATTCCTTTTCGTCGCCCTCCGCACTCGCCACAGGCAACACCTCCTATTGAAAAGGTCCTCCATTCCTCAGAGTCATACCATCTCACTTATTTCTATCTTCTTTTGTGGATTTTGAGACCATTCTAATTATTTTTTTCATCCAACCTAATTCCCCCAGAACATGCATGATCAAAATAAATCAGTACAATACAAAAAGTATCCAATGATTAACTAAAAAAATAGTCGAAGTATAACATAAAGCCGTTTGCAGAAAAAGAACCGTCCAGGCAAATCTAGCGGGAGTAGATAAACTACAGACTACGTCTTAAGTAGTCTGTGGTCAGTATGTACCTTGAACCATCTGCCGAACACATATGGCCTAATGTGATCGACCGCCCACACTACGCCCAGGTGTTCTCGCTCGATTACGCTATATCTACTTTCCGCCTCCGTAAGGCGCCTGCTGGTGTATGCCACTGGTTGCACTACCCCACCGCCCTCCTGAGACAACAACGCCCCTAGCACATACTCACACGCATCCGTGAATTCCGGATTAAAATCCGGAAAGTACCACCAATGGGTGGTTCCTTCCCAAGATTTTCAAGTGTATATGAAACATACTACATATTTACCTGTTGTAATATTTTGTACAGTTGTAAATTATAATAAAAAAAAAAAATCCGGAATATGGAGCAACTGCTCTCGCTGCAAACTCTCCATGCACCGTCTGTATTGTCCTCAACAATGGGATGACAATCATCTTTTTGCCTTTCTTGAGTAGGTTTTTAAGTGGAACGAGATAATCCGCCATATCTATTACAAACCTCCTGTAATAAGGAGTTCCTAACAACGTTTGAATTCCTTTTATGTCACTAGGTACCGCCATTTTCTGCAACTTTATCCGCGTCTGCTTTAACTTCCTCCCTAAAAATCGTGTGATCCAAAAATTAAATTTTCTCCTGCGTCAGCCCAGACTTCCCCCGACAATTTAGCCCAAAATGTTTGATTCTTTGGAACACGCTATTTAAATATCGTGTGTGTTCAACCTCTTTCTTATTTAACACAAGTGTTAAAGCCACCTCAAATCGACTTTGTGACAAGAAACGACAATCTGGTTCGGATTAAACATTTATTTGGCCAATTTAAACATTTTAAATGGTAAAACTAAAATAAACAAAAGGTAACTAACAATGAATACAAGTAAAATAAAAAAAAAGGCCTTTTAGATAAAAATAGTTAGATGAATTATGAAAACAAAAAGAAACTAATTTACAAAAAAATAAATAAATAAACTATAAATACTAGTCGACCTAGGGTTGCTCCACTCTGATAGGTCAGAGGAAGAGTGCTGCCGAGATGTGTAGGTCGCAGCTCTTGTAGCTAACTAAACCGCTGGAATGGTCCAAAATTGGTGTACTGGCTCATCAATGGTCCAAATATAATAGTCGACAAAATGAATGCAGATAGGGCTGGCTACACTCGTTCCTGGCCACTAATTATCCGGAACTCATATTAAAATCGAAACACAGAAGTGGTCTGGTTCCGAACTGTTATGACGACAAAAACACTCAAAAAATGAATAAAATAACATGAACCAAACGCAGAGAGGGCTGTTATAGACGCTATCAGGGCCACTAATTAGCCGGAACTGCTCTAAAAACTAAGATAGTCGGCCTGTTGCTAGGTGACGCCTTAGCAACAATTATCATCCCTTAGCAACTATCTCTATTACTCATTATAACACACAAATAAAATTACATTTTTTTCTTTTCAAATAACTAAATCCAATTAAATTAATATAAATAAAAATAAACGTTATGAATTAACCAATAAGACTAACTAAATATTATTTACAAGGTAATTATATATTATGGTGTTAACATACCGCCCACCAATTTTTGTCTTAGAGGATGTCGATGTTAAGCAACGATTTTTTAAAACATCGATGTTTTTTGTAGTCGATGTCCATTCATTGATTGAAAAAGCACTTGTATGCACATGTATTTTGGGTAATGTATTGTAAGCAACAATATTATAAAACATATATAACATGTTTTTTGAAGTCGATGTTAGATTCTTTGGTTCAAAAGCCATTTCTGAAATGCCGTAGAATGCGTGATCGTTGGAACTGACCTTAATGTTTCTAAATTAGTTGTTCATAAACATCGGTGTATTTTGGGTAAAATATTAAAAGAAACGATATTTTAAAACATTGATGTTTTTATAGTCGATGTTGGATTATTTGTTTCAAAAACCAGTTCTGACTGGCCGGAGCATGCGTAGCCGTTGTAACAGACCTTAGGTTTCTGAAATAGTTGTTCAAAAATGTCAATGTATTTTGGGTAATGTATTGTAAGCAACGATATTTTAAAACATCGATGTTTTTTGCAGTCGATGTACTATTCTTTGATTGAAGGAGCACTTCTGACTGGCCGGAGCATGGGTAGTCC
>NW_027104762.1:18578-19759 GCF_000696795.3 Halyomorpha halys
ATCGATGTTTTTTGCAGTCGATGTACTATTCTTTGATTGAAGAAGCACTTCTGACTGGCCGGAGCATGCGTAGTCATAGGAACTGATCTTAAGTTTTTGAAATAGTTGTTCAAAAACATCGATGTATTTTGGGTCATGTATTGTAAGCAACGATATATTAATAATCGATGCTTTTGTTGTTGAATTCTTTGTTTTAAAGACCACTTCTGAAAGACCGTAGAATGCATGATCGTTGGAACAGAACTTAAGTTTCTTAAATAATTGTTCAAAAACATCGATGTATTTTGGGTAATATATTGTAAGCAACGATATGTTTTTTTCATACATCGATATTTTTTGTAGTTGATGTCTGGTTTTTTGTTTCAATAACCACTTCTGACAGGCCGTATAATGCGTTATAGTTGGAACAGAACTTATGTTACCCAAATGGATGTTCATAAACATCGATGTGTTTTTGTGTAATGTATTGTAAGCAATGATGAACTATTGGTTCAAAGTTTCTTTGCATCCACCGGAAGAATTAACCGATAAGAGAGGATTAACTAGCCCTATGTCAGTGTTTATGTTTATGTTTATGTTGCAGTGAATAAAGCAGGTAAAAGGAAATTAAAAATAATTAACACAACAATTTATACATTTTTAACATATGGCAACTCTATTAGCTGATAATAATGACGTCACTTATGCTACCACTATGAAATGAAATGAAAATGAAATGAAAATATAACTTTATTCTGGGACATATGTCCCCTAAGAATAAATACATGGTCCATATAGTGAGATTTTTATCTGGCGAGTGTTTACAAATTTTCAGATAGTAGAATGAAATTACATTGGTATATTGGCTTTACTACTGTTTTTAATGTTAATCAATACATGCCTATTTATTTGATTACAAAGATGTGGAAGTTTGGTTATTCAATAAATGAAGGAACAGGTGTTGTTTAAAGAAAAGAATGGATGAGGACTGGCGAATGGAGATGGGAAGAGAATTCCAGAGAGAGGTTGCACGTATGACGAAGGATTTGCTAAAGAAGGAGGTTCTATAGGAGGGCATATATAAATCATTCGGATGGGATCTGGTGTTTAATGAGTGGATGGATGAACGAAGAGGATATAGGTAGGTTTTTTGATGTTAAGAACTTGGAATAGAAAAACAGCAAGGAGTTATTGCCTTCGGG
>NW_027104762.1:20251-25327 GCF_000696795.3 Halyomorpha halys
GGAGGGATGGAAGGACAGATAGATTTGGAGATCGTCTGCGTATAGGTGGTACTGTGCGTGGTGAATGGAATCAGGAAGATCATTGATATAAATAGAGAAAAGGGTTGGTGAAAGTGAGGATCCCTGAGGAACAGCTTGTGACAGAAGCAGGGGATAGGAAAGAGGTTTATTCAGAATGACGACTGTTTGGGGACGATGGGACAGGAAGGAGTGGAACCACTTTAGGACACTATTTGACATGGAAAGGTTTTGAAGTTTACTAAGGAGGATCTTATGGTTAACTGTGTCAAATGCCTTAGAAAAATCAAGAAGAACTAAAATTGTTATTTGATGATTGTATATAGCAGATTAGAGGTCTTGAGAAATTTTCAATAAAGCGGATTGTGTGGAATATTGGGAGCGAAACCCGGATTGGAAAGGATTAAGGAGAGCTTTTTGCTCGAGAAAATTATTAAGTTGGGAGTGGACTAATCTAAATTGGATAGAATGGATATTGGTCTAAAGTCGGAAACTGAAGAAGGAGAAGGTACTTTGTTCAATGGTCGGACAAGGACTTTCTTCTAGGCTTTGGGAAAAACAGAATTTTGCAGGGAGAAGTTATAAATGTGCAGGAAAGCAGGATGAATGGCAGGAAGACGATCCTTTGATGATCTTTAAAGGAACATTGTCTGGGCCGTAATCGTTAGTTCTGGACTTGAGAACTGCTGAGATTAAATCTTCTGGAGAAACATTTAAGAAATAAAAGTTATTGGGATCAAATGGCATTTCAGTGATGTGAAGAGATGAAAATTTGCATGAGGTAGTTGAAGAAGGAGGAGCAACAAAGAAAGTATTAAGCTCGTCTTGATCAACTGGTTAGTATGGACAGGATTTAGGAATGATAATGGAGAGGTTCATAAGGATTTTCCATCTAGATTTAGGATCAGGTGCTTGGGATAGGATGTTGTGAAAGTACTGCTCCTTGGTGCGGCGTAAGGATGTTTGGGTAAGGTTTCGGAGAGACTTAAAGGTAGAATAGTGCTCTGAACTTCTGGTGCGTCTAGTTTTCTCATTAAATTTCTTATTTCTGAGTTGATCCAGGGAGCCGGAGAGCGTTTGAAGGTACGGGTTATAAGAGGAGCGTGTTGGTTTCGGAATTTTGGAAAGGAGATTTGAGGATAGGCATTCGACCATGTCATCAATGGATAAAAGTGAATAAATGGGTTCTAAGGAAAGGGAGAGTTCATCAAGGTAGGGACCAATGTTTTCTATGGTTAAGGAATCAAGGTTTCGCAAACTAATTGTCGTTGGCATAAGCAAGGGAGTGGGAATGTTGTAGGAAATTCTGATTAGGTCATGGGAGGAAAGAAAAGACATAGGAATTTGGGAGGAGGATAAAAGGTTCTGTGGGGAATCAATAATAAATACATCTAGCCAGGTATCAGTGGACTGAGTATGATGTGTGGATTGGTAAGGAACAATATAAAGGTCTTTGGAGAAAATTATTTCCATAAGGTATGATCGATCGGGAGAGTCTGTGGGAAGGTTCGTGTTGAGATCACCTGCGATTATTATGTTTTGGAAGAGAGGAATATATGAAAGGAAGGAGGATTCAAATGCAACATCAAAACGAACTCGAGGTGGGCGATAGATAACAATATAGAGGAGGGAAAAGGAGCATGACGTAAGTAGTACAAAAATGTATTCCAGATGAGTGGTGTCAAGGGGGGGAGACTTTAAAAGCATTTTGGCCCTCAGGCTGTCGTGAACTTAAAGAGCAACTCCACCACCGATACGGTCTAATCGGTCATGACGAAGGAGGGTATAGTTGGGGATGGAGATGAAGGAAGTTGAGATATTGGGTTTAAGCCACGTTTCTGAGACGGCAATGGTGTGGTAGATTATAATATATACATACTATATGTAATTTATTAGTGGTTTTAAGTTTCTTCACTTCGACCGAAAGATTTAACTGATAAAGATGATAACCGAGACCAATGTCTGTATTTATGTTTTAGGTATTGCCTATTCAAAATTCAAACCTTAGGGAATTCAATGTTGCTTTGTTGATATACACTGAGGAAACTAAAATAGAAAGTTTTATAGTTCAAAGTCAAAAGTATTAAAATATAACAGAGATTAAAAAGTCCTACTTAGTAACGGATCTATTTATCTCTCATTTTGTTTATGTTTTAAGGATTATACAAGTTCAAAGTCCCCTGTTTACATTCATCGAAGGGATCAGAAGATAAAGGTCTACATATCAGTGTTTGGGTTTAACCAGTTCAAATTATTTACGCGAAAAGATTAAGAACAAAGGGGATTAAGGTTCAAAATCGAAATGATTAAAAGACAAGGGGCATTAAAAAGTCTTACTTATCATCGCTTTTCTTTAAGGGCTTAGCTGGTAAAGGTCCTATTTTGTTTTGCACGCGAGACTCGCAATAAAATGGTGACGAATGAAAAAAAAAAAGGACCGCGAGACCCTTTAACCACTTCAGACAGGCCGTAGAATGGGTAGTCAAATGGATGTTCATAAACATCGATGTTTTTTTGGGCAATGTATTGTAATCATCGATATTTTAAAACATCGATGTTTTTTGTAGTCGATGTCCCATTCATTGAGTGAAAAGGCACTTCAGACAGGCCGTAGAATTCGGTATCGATGAAGAGACCTTATGTTTTTTAAATAATTGTTCTAAAACATCGATGTATTTTGGGTAATGTATAGGAAGGAACGATATTTTAAAACATCCATGTTTTTAGTAGTTTATGTCTGATTCTTTGTTTCAAAAACCACTTCTTACAGGCCGTTGAATGCCTGATCGTTGGAACAGAGCTTAAATTACCCAAATGGATGTTCATAAAAATCGATGTATTTCGGGTAATATATTGTAAGCAACGATATTTTAAAACATCGATATTTTTTGTAGTTGATGTCTGATTCTTTGTTTCAAACACCACTTCTGACAGCCCGTTGAATGCGTGATCGTTGGAACAGATCTTATGTTTATTAAATAATTGTTCTGACAGATGGATGTATTTTGGGTAATGTATTGGAATCAACGATATTTTAAAACATCGATATTTTATGTAGTTGATGTCCCGTTCTATCATTGAAAAAGGCGTTCTGACTGGCAGGAGCCTCGCAGTTGTTGGAACAGACCTTATATTTCTGAAACAGTTGTTCATAAACATCGATGTATTTTGGGTAATATATTGTAAGCAACGATATTTTAAAACATCGATATTTTTTGTAGTCGATGTCCCATTCTTTGTTTCAAAAACCACTTCTTACAGGTCGCTGAATGCGTTATCGTTGGAACAGAACTTATGTTACTCAAATGGATGTTCATAATCATCTATATTTTTTTGGGTAATGTATTGTAAGCAACGATATTTTAAAACATCGATGTTTTTTGTAGTCGATGTCCCATTCTCTCATTGAAAAAGCAGTTCTGACTGGCAGGAGCTTCATAGTCGTTGAAACAGACCTTATGTTTCTGAAACAGTTGTTCAAAAACATCTATGTATTTTGGGGTAATGTATTGTAAAAAACGATATTTTAAAATATCGATGCTTTTTGTAGTCCAATTCGGATTTTTTGTTTTAAAAACCACTTCTGAAAGACCGTGGAATGCATGATCGTTGGAACAGAACTTATGTAACTCAAATGGATGTTCATAAACATCGATGTATTTTGGGTGATTTATTGTAAGCAACGATTTTTTAAAACATCTATGTTTTTTGTAATTTATGTCTGATTGTTTGTTTCAAAAACCACTTCTGACAGGCCTTTGAATGCATGATCCTTGGAGCAGAGCTGATGTTACTCAAATGGATGTTCATAAACATCGATGTATTTTGGGTAATGTATTGAAAGCATCGATATTTTAAAACATCCATGTTTTTTTGTAGTTGATGTCAAATGTTATCATTGAAAAAGGAGTCCAGACTGGCAGGAGCCTCGTAGTTGTTGGAATAGTCCTTAAGTTTCTGAAACAGTTGTTCAAAAATATCGATGTATTTTGGGTAATATATTGTAAGCTACGATATTTTAAAACATCGATATTTTTTATAGTCGATGTCCTATTCTTTGATTAAAAAAGCTTTTCTGACTCTCCAGAGCGTGCATAGTCGTTGGAACAGTCCTTGTGTTGCTGAAATGGTTAAAAAAAAAAACATCGATGTTGTAAAACATTGTTTTTTCAAAATAATACGATCGCTGAACACCCAACTGCACGCGACCAGTCCTCCCTCTCTAGTCCTTATGAGTATACATTCCAGCGATATAACAACTAATAATTGATTCTCCCGTAGACTGAACCATGTTATGTTTCTGCTAGCCAGCCTATTATAAAAAAGGAGGAAACTTTTACTCCCAATCTAATCCTATCACCTTCGAAGTCTCCAACACCCCCGACAAATAGTTTCACTGGACCTTCAACAATCGAGACTCATTCCTAGTTTATATCCCCAACACCCATACCTACTAAATTGGCGACACATGGAGTTAGACCAAATGTATTAGATATTTTTCCAACATTGGCCACTTATGAGAGTACTTCACCTCTAGAGAAAATCATTTAATATGCTTCTACACCACAAGGAGTGGAAATCGTTTTCACATAGTTGCACCAGATTGGTAAGGAGGCAACAAAATATATACTCAAATTCACTACAAATCAAACCGACGATTTAGATCAAATTTAAGGGCTTTGCTACAACTCGGAAAATTTTACTCTCGGCGACACTGTTATAATAAACATGATTGGCAGATGTGGACGGGTCGATATATAAAATTACTCCCGGGCTTTCGGAGCTATTGTTCTTAAAAGACCCCGATATGGATAAAGTATAAGAAAACAATAAAGAAATATATAATGGAAGATTATGATTGACCGTGTGTATAGATGAATGGAATATGGTCCGGGTGCGGTCAAAAAAAAAAAAAAACTCAAATAGTAGATAATTATACTATTTTATTGAGCCAACGTTTCGCTCCACGTTGCAGGGCTTCGTCAGGGCTAAAAAAGATACAAACACTATAGTTACAACAAGGAAAAAAAAAAACATAAGTGTAAAATAACAGGGGTA
>NW_027104762.1:26237-30155 GCF_000696795.3 Halyomorpha halys
AAGCCAAGACGTAGGGTGGGAATAGTGGATCTTAAAGATTTTTGAATTTTATCAGAAAGGATGGGGATATACGGAAGCGACCAGTACTGAAAAAGTGGTGGAGTGGGTTGAGAAGAGTTGAGGACAGGAGGGATTGGAGTAACACGGTTAATGTAAGAATCGAGTAGTTTGTTAGTAATTTTCGGAGGGAAATTGTTGTTAAATAGGCTCTGTTTAATACGTTGTATGTTCGCCTGGTGGTATTGAGGGCCAGAAAGAGAAAAGGATCGGTGGATAAGGTTCTTTGCAACATTAATAATTTGGTGATAAGGGTGTTGAGAAAAATAGTTGAGGAGACTACCAGAATAAGTGGGTTTGGTATACCAATTAGTGGATAGGGAGCCATCGGAATTTCTGAAAATAAGTAGGTCAAGAAAAGGGAGGGAATGGTCAATTTCACCTTCAACAGTAAACCGAAGACGAGGGTGGTAGGAGTTAAAGGCTGATAGGATCTCGGGGATTCTGTCAGGATTGAGGACCAGGAAGAGATCGTCCACGTACTTTTTAATGAAAATTATGTCTTGTGAGAAGAGAGGTATTATAGAGTCGAGAAGGTCATTAAGAACAATATTAGAGATATCTGGAGCAAGGCAATTCCCCATCGCAAGTCCGTTAATTTGATGGTAAAATTAAAGAAATATATAAAACTGTCTTAACCAAAACCAATGCGCATAGATTGAATTATATCACCACGGGGTCAGTAAATGTTCAAAAGTGAAATGCCAAATACAGGAAAGTGATTGCTAAGCTTTTTCCATCCAAGGAAAAGGTAAAGATTATAAACATGAAGACCCAATCAACTGGTTTAAAAATTGAAAATTTTACTGGAATCACATGGACCAGAAAGAGAAATAGTAAAAATTGAAAAAAGTCTTCGAGATAAGGGCATAATATTATAAATAGAGGTTAGAGTAAGATATTTCATTAAGACTGCTGATCTCGAAAATGACAGATATCAAGAAACAGGTAGTTGAAGTATTAAGGGGCCTCTACATGTTGGCCGAGCCATGGCGAACCCAGACATACGCGAGCATGTGGATAGGTGGCTTGGTTTGGTTGGCCTAGGCTCGTTGCCGAGCCGTCAAGAGTCGGTTTTTGGCCACAGATCAAAGGGGCTCGTGTAGCGTCTCCACCATTGTTCTTTGTCCAGTTGCAACTGAGAGCTGTCACTTTTCATATATTGTTTAAATACACAATATGCACTAAAATAACACATTTCTTAACTAAATACATCGTTTAATAACTTCTTCAAGCATTAATCTACGGTCAACTATCTACATCTCATCGTTTAATAACATTTATAAACAATTGAAATTCTTACAATAAATAAAAAATGACTTGCACCACTTTCAGTCCCACAGGCTGAAATAGTTAATACAATACGTTAACTTCAATAACCCAATACCCAATAGGTTAATTCTTTATACAGGAAGAAGAATAAACGTATTAGTATATCTTTAGAATTTAATCTTCCATTGTATACATTTTTTACAAGATTATATATACAACAGCACAATTATGAAAGTTAAAATAAAAGATGAATTTAATTAATTTTAAGCTTATCTAGTCCGATTTTTGTGAATTGTTGTCATCCACCATCTTCTTTGTCGTATTTTACGTTTTCTTTCATTTTCTTTTGTAATAAAAATAATATAATCCCAGGGCAATTGCTCAAATCACTTCAACGTCCTTTCAATAACACTGACATGTGGACGGTCCGCACTTTGTTTGCCGAGCATTTGTACAAGCCTCCGATCCATGGCGAGCGGCCAACATGTGGATCAACCTTTACATAAACCAACCAGACGCTCCTTTCTCTGGAGAGGAGTGATTTAGAAGGGAATCGACGACCTATGGATGGTGGATTTAATCGAACTTTGTTCATACTCATTTGCATGGTTAGTTCCATTAAAGCCAAAATCTGGTAAGGAAGGAAGGTTAGCTTTCAAAAAAATCCTCTCTCAGAGTGGTAGAAAACCCCGCAACTTACTATCCGATCAGAGAAAGGAGTTCTACAATTCATTTTTTCAAAAATTAATGAAATCGTATAAGATAAATTATTACTCTACTTTTAGTAATATAAAAGCTTGTATCGTTGAAAGATTTATATACGAACGATAAAGAATAAAATGTGGAAGCAATTCAGTCTCCATGGTACATGTAAATACTATCAAGATGACGCCGTCTTCAGTTAAGAGTAAACAAATCGAAAAACGTTTATTAGAAACTATTGTAATAAAAGCGGTGGTATCTTATCGAGTCCAAAACCAGCGAGGTTTCAAGTCGGCGATTTCGTCAGAATTTCAAAACATAAAGCCAATTTCGCTAAAGGATACCGTCCATCGTGGTCGACTGAAATCTTCAGGATTGGTGAATTGAGAAATACCATTCCGGTAACTTATCTTATTAGATATAAGTCTGGTCAGTCAATTGCTGGCGGTTTTATGAACTAGAAATTCAAAAAGTGAAGTTTCATAATGCCTGTTTGGTGGAAAAAAACGTAAAGGCGATAAAGAATTAGTAAAGTGGTGGGGATTTGATTTCCGACATAACAGCTGGGAAGACAAAAAGAATATAAATATATAAGGTACTGCAGACGAGTATTCCCTTTAGTTACAGCTTAACACTGCTAAGATTAACATGGTCAAACCAAAAGAAAAAAAAACGTGTTATTCGTCCTCCTAAAAAAAATTGGTGATGCTTTTAGCAACAAAGCTAAACAAATGTTAGGATCGTTACCCAGTTTGAGTTTGAGTATTTCAGATCTAATAAATTTGGCAAAAAAACATAAAATCCCTAACTTTTGTGGCGTTTTTGCAAGAGATAACTTACCCTCGAAGCCAGGGCTTCGTGAAAGAGGAATCTTAAATGTAGATAATATTAAAGGAAAAGTACGCATTGGGTATGCTATATAAAAAATTGTAATTATGTCAAATTTCTTCGATAGTGCCGGTGACAAAGGTCCTCCCTCACAGTGAAGTACCTCAAAGACTGCCGAATAAATTTCATTAGTAAAAGATATCAAGATCCTGATACGAATATTTGTGGCCAATTGTGTTTACTATTTCTTGGCAATCTACTATAAAGTAAGAAAATATCCATATTGAAACCCCTGTTATCATGAGACTTTGGAAAATTATATACAAGAGAAAACATGGACAACTCTAGAGGTACAACATCTCCTCCGCTAACGAAAGAAAATATTCAATTTACTAAATTAGCTGGTTATCGTGTATTATAGAAAAAATAACAGATCTAGGTTCAACCGTTCCATTTGTTGATTCTATAGAGGGCATAGAAATAATTCCCATTCCCGCATGCGTTGACAAAACAATCGCGGGTATATCCGAATCAAGATTTGATTTTCAATTTTTTATAGTTAAAAATTTAAAAAATTGTAATAATAACTAAAAATGGGGAAAAATATATTTAAAAAAAGATACGAATGATTTTTATTTAAATTTTTACGTTATAGTGGTATAAATTTACTTTTTTTCTTGAATGTTTTTTTTTTTGTATTTAGGTCCCTGGTAATAATATGTCCGTAAACCAAAATGTGTGTATGTATTTGGTCACTGGTGTGGTACCTAAACCAAAGTATGAATGTGAGCTAAGGTCAATGGTGAGGTGCCAAAACACCCGTAAACCAAAAAAAATTACCTCCTTGACATATAACCCTACCTTGACGTGGTAAGGACACTAAGTCAAAAATACAAAATTTTAACGAACTAAAAGGGGTCTAACACGAAAAATAATAATTTTGGTAAGTAAATCTTTTAAAAATATATCAAATATTACATTAAATGTAACTATCCGATAATCCCTTTTCATGAATAATATATATATATATAAGTTACGGTATGAGTCAGCTGTTATTTC
>NW_027104763.1:0-924 GCF_000696795.3 Halyomorpha halys
CTTGTTTGTAAATAATGGTTAGTAGAAATTTAACACACATATGTTAAATGCAAGCTATTTTTATTCAACCAAGTAAAATAGGACTTTATTACTGTAATCTATTGTACATAGATAGGAAGAAAAAAACAAAATTGATAATTTCTTTATTCAAGACATGGTCCTTCGCATCGATGCACCTCTGGTAATTTTTTTTTTTTAAATGGACCTTGAAGTAATTAGTTGCACATGCTATGCAATGGGACTTATATGACTTATGTATATGTTAATTTACTTCTTGAAATGTAGAGTACAGGGACAAATAGGGAATAGTAGTGTTTCGAAATTTATTTTAAAAACTTTATTAATACAATTTAATTCTTTGTTGTAAAAATAATTAATTTCCAAGAGATTTCATTTTCGTTTAACATTTAACATTCTCTGAGCTGTATGTGAAGAGATATTGATGATAAATATACTTTTTGTATTCTAAGTGCTATTTGTAAAAAATGGACTATCCTTGTTTTCTATGCTCTCCATAAGTCAAATAATGTATGTTTTATGGAGAATTCTCTATGTAAACAAATATATACATAAATGTATGGTAAGCATATTACTACTGTTTAATAAAATGTATTTTTTTACTTTTACTGTTTTATTTAAACATTACCTAGTTAATAGCCTATTGTTCATATTTGAATACTTTTTCATTATTATAATTATAAGATATACACCTCATGATTTATATATAAAAAATGTGTAATCAATATTTAATTTCTTTTGTATTCACCTAAATTTTATAAATTATTCCTTAACTTATTTAATTGATTTCTTAAAAATACAATTATTTTATTCTGATCCATCTGTTTCCTCTGAAATTAAGAGAATTAACAGATATTTCAATCAATCAAGTGTTTATTGCATAACTTGAATGTGATGTGCTAATTT
>NW_027104763.1:2099-2913 GCF_000696795.3 Halyomorpha halys
TATATAACATACTTGGAACGAAACTAAATAAAAAGGAAAAAGGGGATAAAACATAAATACTTGCTTACTGAAATAATACTGACTTTATTCTCTCTGTAATTCCACTTATATACATTATCTCTGTTTGTTTATACGGGGAGTTAGGATTAAGACTGAATATAAGTGTTGTCCTATCCTAGCTCCTCCCTACCAGTGTATGAACATGTCTCATAAACACAAAAGAAAAACACTATTATGTAAAAAAAGAATTGAAATAAATACTTTTCATTGTAAACATAAAATTGTAGCAATCACTGTAACTTTCCTGAAAATAACAAATATGAAAGATATAAAATAATCGGCTCCTCTACCAACAAAATAATTTCTTTTTTTTTAATAATTTTTCTTTTTAATATTTTTTTTTTTATCCTTTCTTTGAAAATGTTTCCACCTCTTAATTTGGACATGAGGTTGTAGGTAGATGGCTGTGTTATAGTTTTTCACAGATTCTTTACAGAAATAACACCTAAGTTTTTTTTAATCTATTTATGTATTATTGAAAAAACAAAACAAATATGAACTTAGTAGGTGAGATAATATTCTTTAAAAAATAACTAAATAAAAAAAATGATATCTGATTAGATTTTAATGAATTAGTGGTTAATATGTATACCCTATGAAGTAAGAAAATTTTCAATATAAAGAATTAAAAAGCCTTTGTTCTTGGTGTTAACAGTTATTTTTACAGTGTGGTCTGTTTACAGATTTTATTTTTTCTCTCAACATAAAGTTATTATCCACTTGTTTGTAAATAATGGTTAGTAGAAATTTAACA
>NW_027104764.1:0-4815 GCF_000696795.3 Halyomorpha halys
TTTACAATTACAGCAATTTTAGTTGCGTCTTACATTTATTTCAGTGTAATCGTTCTTTAAATTCACTATTTTTTATGTTCTAGACCAACTCAGATCTATTTATCCTTCTTATTGTTTTCTCATCAGTATTTATTATTATCAACTCGCTATGCTTCTTTCAATATATCTCTCAATCATCATATTTAAAATTCAAAATCAGGAGTCAATTTTCTGAGAATACTTGCGAAGTTTGTGAAATCTATTACAAGTCTGTTTATTACATTTTATATAATTTTTTATTATATTTTATCACACACCTTCTTCTATCAAAAATGGTAGTCCAAATGAAAGCATGAATTCGATAAGAAGTGAAAACCTGAAAGAGGCTGTCCCCAAAATTTTATTTCACTTATCTAGCATCTCATATTTCCTTTAGAATCTACTCCATTTAGAAGAGTAGGTAATTATACCTTCCTCGAATCGAAATCGTTGGTCCCCAGGCTCATATAAAAGCTCTTTTTCCTTTCACTATTCGGTTTAAAGGTATCTAGAGAAGCTTAACTACGGAATTAATGGTACACGTAATTTCATTCATCTGGATATGATTTAGATTAGGGTTCCAAAATCCCCCTATAACGTCACATACACCTGCCAAATAAAGTAATATGAACCAACAGAGTCCGAAACTTTATTAATTATTTTCAATAAATTTTAAAATAACAGTAACCACAAAATTTATATTTTTACCTTTAATGGATGTCTGTCCTTTTATTTTATTTTATTTATTTATTTATTTATTTTTTTAACGCCTGTTGAACAGATTCGATACTTAGGACTCCATCTTGACAAGAGACTTACTTGGAATCCACACACAAGACTGAAACGACAAGAAACTGCTCGTAGATTCCGATTGCTACAACACTTACTTGACAAACGCTCTAAACTTCCCATTCACTACAAAAAATTAGTACACACTACAATAATCAGACCAATTTGGACATATGGAATTGAGCTCTGGGGCTCCACCAAACCATCAAATTCTTCCCGCATCCAATCGTTACAATCCAAAATCCTATGTAAAATCCTTGATGCTCCTTATTACGTCACAAATAAACTCATTCATAAAGACCTTAACATCCCATTCGTTGCGGATTTGACCCAAAACAGATATGCGTCTTTTCATTCCAAACTCCTTAACCATCCTAACCCATTAATTCTTAATCTTTCATCCTTAACAATCCCTGATAATCCTCCGAGGCGTCTGAAAAGAAGATGGCCACGGGACCTTCTAGTTTAAATTAATGTTTGAAGTACCACCAATGGGTGGTTCCTTCCCAAGATTTTCAAGTGTATATGAAACATACTACATATTTACCTATTGCATTATTTTGTACAGTTGCAAATTACAATAAATAAATAATAAAAAGAAAAAAAAATTGTAACTAAGGGATGACTGTTTAAATTTTTTTTTTAACAAAAAGAGATCAAGGTTAATTGAACCATGGCAACTACCTTGTAAGCAGTAATAGTTGCCGTCGAGGTTGATAGCACATGTAGCGGCAGGGAAGTTACATTAGAGTCAATTTACACGATGCCACTTACAGGAACACAGCCATAGCAGGAACTGTCGCAGCTACTTCAATGATTGGACTATATAATAGACATACTGTTATACTAGGTATAGAGTGATATCCACCTTATGTCATGATAGTGAAGCTACTGTTTTCAAAACATTTGCTGTCATGACTGTACTATCGCATTAGACATAGTTGTCTGAAGGTACATATTTAAGCAATTATTACGAAAACATTTTCAGTCACGACAGTACTTTAGTACTAGGTATAGCAAGATAGCTGGCAGTATATGTTATGTTAGTGAAGCTACAATCATGAAAATATTTACTGTCTTGACAGTTATATTTCAGTAAATAAATCATGACAGGTGACAGTACATAATATGTTATGTAATGTCTTTTTAACCGGTGACACGTAACAGATGCGACAGCAACTATTGTAGCAACTTCCAAAGTAAAAACAGTTACCGCCATGATTGCATTTACCATCGTAGTAGTAAAGTAGCACTATTAGGTCCATTGTGACAATTTCTAATACATTTCGTAATGGTGAAACTACTAACACTGAAGGCTCGTTTATTAGTAATTATGTTTTATATTCGAACTTATTTTAATCGACAAAAAAAAAACACAAAAAATAAATAACACCAACCAAAATAGGTTTTATAAAGGACTCTTTGAGTTTATTAAAAGCACTCAAGAACATCTAACCAAACATCCGACTATCAATAAAATTTAAACTTCTATTAATATACTAGGAATATATATACATATACTCTTTCAGATCAGTGTGCGGCCATTTTGACACCCCAAGTCTTCCATAGAGAAATGAAATATGCATACCGCCGAACAAATTAAAAACTGTTAAAAAACAACTAAACCATGGACCACGTCAAATCTTTCCGATCGCAGGTAGGAGGTTACCATAGCTAGATTGGGAATAGGACATACAAATCCAACTCCATCATATCTGGTCAAAAAGCAGCCACCGCCAAGAAGCCAATATTTTAATAATACAATTATGATCAGCCATATTTCCTAAGAAGACCCGTTTTAAACTCCGGGTTTAAGTAGATTAGGAGTGGAACCAGGTATATCAGTAGCCCTTAATGATGATAAAAACAAAAACCTGTATTAATTTTTTTAAGAAAAACTATTTTATAAAACAAGATTTAAACTCATTAACTACCTTAAATTTAAAGTTTCAGAATCTCTAACAAAAAAAAGAAATATAAGAATTAGAAAAATAAAAAATTAACAAAAGAAAAATATGAAGCATCTATGGGATAAATCGAAATTCATAGGAAAATAAAATAAGATAGATGGGTGTTGATGACCGTTGAGTTTCACGCCCTAAAGCCCTAACAAATATATAATATATGTTATGTTATATGTTAATATAAAAAATAATATGTAACCTCACCAACTGGTAGATAACTTAAAATATGCCCCTAAGGGACAAAAAGGTGAGAACCCCACTCCAGAGAACCAGTAATTGTTTTTTATTGTTAATTTTACTTTTGTGTAAACTTCAAGTTGTCAGTGTGTTTTAATCTGTAAAAATGCGCTATCCTCTTTCCAGTAAACAATTATATTCATCTTGTCATACATTTTGATATCCAAAATAGTTTAAACCTTGATGAATGACGTTGGGGAGATTATAGCGTGTTGTAAATAGAATAAAACCAGCTCTTTTTATATGGTGATAGTTAATTTTGTGTACTTAGGTTTAGATATATTTTGTACCGATCCCAAAATCTTCCAAAATTTCCACCTCTTAAACACTATATTATTTACTTTAGCTAATGGGTTAATTAATTTAACAAATCGTTAGCTCTTACATTTTAACTAAACTTTAATGAAGTTAATTTACAACTTTATAGTTGAATTGAAAATACATGGTATTTTATTTTTCATGGATTATAGCACAAAAAAAAAAAGATACAAAGGATATTCGATAATATGATAGCTAGCAGAAGAGTCGGCTGACGAGGTCGATTCCCTTCTATCGTTATCTCTGATTGGACCGATTCATCCGGGCATGTGTCCCATCGGCCAATCACATCCTCTCTCTTAAAGTGTTGCTTTTCAATTTCTTTATTTGTGACATCTTCTGAAAAGAAGAAAAGTATAGCGACTTCTAAAATTAAATAATTCGAAATTTTCGTGTAAAATTAAAAATATATATTTCCATCACTGCTGATCTACTATTTCACGACAAATAAAATGTGATTTATTTTTTAATTTTACTTCCCAATATATGGAATATTCAGGATTATTTTGTCTTACCTATATATGGAATATTTTGTAAGGGAGAGGATTGAGACCGTGTAAAATTTCTAATTCGAGTTTTCGTTGAGAATACAGATTTTAAGTGTAAATAACCAGGTCTCACATAACGACCATATTACACAGACGTTCTAAATTAGCCCTTAGACAGAAACTTAACATATACAATTACTTACTAAAATTCATGTGGACATAGGCCTGCCAAATTTATGGACCTGCTAACAAGACACAGATTCAACAATACAAACATTTTAATCTCAATTTTTAAGACGCAACATTCACACCGATCTACACAAATGTCACGAACATTCGTATGACATTCATTCATGACTTACAAACAGTTTCACAAGACTTTATATGGACATTTCAATAAATTTGTACGACAGACGGCAACAAATGACATCTCTGACGTAACTCGGCATACGCTGAAGAGGAATTGGATGAGGGACCTTCTAGTATAAACAAATAATTGAACGTCAGGAGGATGCACCACTGGGTGCTATATCCCTCATGTCATAGCTTAATATTACAATTAATATTCTTGACTGTATAATAGATTTACAGAAGCAAATAAAATATTGATGTGATAAAAAAAAAGTAAAAATGTTATTTCTGAAATCTGCTCATAAGAAATACGTTTACATAAATAAACTGAATACGCATATGAGTTAAATTACTTGTAATATCATTGTAATTTCAATTACTTAAGAGTCAATAAGTAATGTTAATTGTAAATAGTTAAAGTCAATAAGTAATGTTAATTGTAATTAGTTAAAGTCAATAAGTAATGTTAATTGCAATTACTTAGCATCAGGAAGTAATTTTAATTATAACAAACAACTATAATTATAGTAATTGTTGGGAGGAATTGTGATTATTTTTACAATTACAGCAATTTTAGTTGCGTCTTACATTTATTTCAGTGTAATCGTTCTTTAAATTCACTATTTTTTATGTTCTAGACCAACTCAGAT
>NW_027104765.1:0-340 GCF_000696795.3 Halyomorpha halys
AATATTTACCATATCTACTTCACCTATATTCTACCTTTTACACCTACCTCTTTACCATATTTATAAACATTTTTAACGAGTATTCTTCAACAATTTATTAGACTAGATCTGTATTTAGAAAGTGTTATCACACCTGGTTATATTTATTAGTAATTTGTTTCCAGTCCACCTGTATGTATACTTCCTTATATTGTTATTATTATTTCTTTATTATATACTTTATGAACATAATAATTGTTTTAAAAATGTTTTGTCAATTCCATAATTTTTGTATCTTGTTTTTTTATTTAGCCCGACGAAGCCCTGCAAAGTGAGTCGAAACGTTGATCAAAAATAAATA
>NW_027104765.1:2808-4591 GCF_000696795.3 Halyomorpha halys
TGTTATATAGATAATAGGTTGCTAGAGAAAATCCCTATATTCAAAAAAATCGAAAAATAAGTTAGAGGTGCCATAATATAGGGCGCAGAAACACGCACGCGATCACACAGCCGATTATATAAAAAACCAAAGGCCTCTAAAATTTGACTCTTCCACAAAAAAAAAAAAAAATAAGTGGTGCTTCATGCAGCTAGAAAAATAGGTAGGGAAGATTCAATGTTGGGTAAATTCAATTGTTTCTACATTTCATAAACGGCATTATGGCATTGTGCATTATTACGCATTTACTGTCTCCTATATAACCAGAATAAATAATTTGGTATCAGAAAATTTCTTTATAGCATTCCTGAATCCTACATAATGTTTATAGAGGCAAAAAGGCATTTATAGAATGAAAATAATATAAGTTTATTTATTTATTTATTTTTTTTTTTATCAGATTCCCTAAATAGTGGTTTTCAAACTACTAAGGTGCCTCTACGCAAGCCTGTGGATGGGTTATTTGCATTAGCTGGTACATGCTGGCCTGGATGTGATCTCGGCCCCCCACGGGTTGTTACCTATCTATTTGCCCCATTAACTAGATATATTTGAGCATAATTAATCAGCGAATATCTTTTCCAAAAATGTTCACCAAAGTTATGCTATTATATTTACTGTTATTAACAAATGAAATGTAATTAAGAGACTGGCTGACATCATCATAATTAATACTAATATGGAATTCAAAACAGACTACAATTGTTACTATATTGACTGTAATATCTAATTAATTTTCCATTAAAAATTACAGTTTAGGACTATTATCCGGTGTTAGTAGCGGACTTCGGCTTTCTGGGTCCATATGGGCTTTGGCGGTTCCTTCCGATGCCAG
The DNA here is from genome assembly GCF_000696795.3 of Halyomorpha halys. Classification (NCBI taxonomy): domain Eukaryota; kingdom Metazoa; phylum Arthropoda; class Insecta; order Hemiptera; family Pentatomidae; genus Halyomorpha; species Halyomorpha halys. Next base: position 3,683 of record NW_027104765.1, read on the forward strand.
TATTGCCTAGCTTCCTTTTTATTGCAAGCAATTAGTACTCAACGCCCCTCCTATATCCTAGAAAACCTGCAATTCAAATTCTCTGTTCAATCCTGTACTACCAGGTCCCGTTTATCTGACTGCTGTGTTTGATATTCAAGCTGCATATCTCTGGAACTCCATTCCCTCTAACATACGTCATGTACCAACCCTTTCCTTGTTTAAATCCCTTATATTTCACCACCTTTTGCTTCACAAATCTGACCCATTATTATAATATTTTGTAATTAACTTTCTATTTTGTTTTTACTTAGTCAGTAAGTTTTTTAATTAATCTATTTTTTCTCTCTCTATATATAAGTTATTGTTAAGTGTGGCCACACTGTTTTATGTCCAATAAATGTTATTATAAAATTAAGATTGCCTTTGTAATTGTTCTAAAGGGACCTTGTCCCAGAATAATAAACTATTCTTCATTTCATTTCTCCTTTCAATATCCCCTCTTGGAATTTAATCTCGACTCCTTCTCCAGAAGGATCTCCTTTTTTTCTCCTTGAGGGAATTATATCCACCCCTCTACTTTTTTTCCAACCATTTCATTGGCTGATCATATTTTGGGGACGGAAACTAGAACTCAACCTAAGCACCAGAGCAGCTTCCGATCCTTTGATCCTAAAACACTTTCATGTTTTTCCACTTCTCTTACGACCAATCGTTTTATTCGATTAGCACTCAGTAATACTTATCTAGAGTGGTAGTTCCTTGACCATTTGAGCCTCTGCTAGTGGTTCTAGAAGAGCCAACCCTGTGACCTACGAGTCTGTCACTGACATTATCAATGCATAGCACTTATAGGGGGTATAGATATGGCTGGGTTTAAAAAAAATCTCTAAATTATAAATAAACCCTATAATTAACCATTAAAAAAAG
>NW_027104765.1:9710-10376 GCF_000696795.3 Halyomorpha halys
AGTAGGTCTGTGGCAATGATGTCTGACTCTGTAGCAAAGATATCTGGAGGATATATCTTTTCATAGACCCTATGCTTTTTGGACCATGTTATAGATAGATAGTGGTGTTAATCGATTATTAATTATTGCTGGTGCTAATCGAAAAAAAGATTGGCCATAAAGAAAGTGGAAAAACATGGCAGTGTTTTGGGATCAAAGGATCGATAGCTGGTTGGCCCGGTGTTTAGGTTGAGTTCTAGTTTCCGCCTTCAAAATATGATCAGCCAATGAAATGATTGGAAAGAAAGTAGAGAGGTGAATATAATTCCCTGAAGGAGAAAAAAAATAAAAGGAGATCATTCTGGAGATGGAGTTCGAAGATTAAATTCCAGGAGTGCAGCCGAGAATATCCAAAGGAGAAATGAAAAATAGTTTATTATAATTAGTGCTGCGGTAAAGAAGGAAAAATAGTTTTCAAATATTTATTTATTGTCCAAGTTTCGACCCACTTTGTAAGTTTTAATCAGGGCTGATGTGATTGGTGGATATGTAAAAAAAGAATAGTTCTTCTGAAAAATTATTTTCATTAATGCTTGGAGAAGTTTGTCGGGGGGTGCGGTCAGCAAAGAACAACATAAATAAACAAAACCATATTTATTTATTTTATGCCGACGTTTCGACCTGAGT
>NW_027104766.1:0-429 GCF_000696795.3 Halyomorpha halys
TTTCATCCATCTAATATATCTCACGGCTTTTTGCTAAATTTTAAGGATTTTTTTCGGGAAAGAATTTAAAATTTTTTCGGTTAACCAAAAAGTTACTAACAAAATTAAGTAAGACGCATAGCTCAGAAAGTATACATTATTATCACGGTTAATATATGTCAATCGTATTTTTCTGAACTATAAGAAAAAAAAATTTCTGATTCTAGTAAATGATTTTTATTCACTAAAAATTAATAAAATTATGGGTATTTCAGTAAAGTAGAAAAAAAAAATATTATTTTATGAAAAATAAAATCATTTTCGTTTTTAGCGTCGTCTCAAACCTCTAAATACCAATTTTCAGAGAAATTCAAAATTAGACAGTTTTTAATAATAAGATAATTAATTTAGAGAACTTTTTTGTTCTTCTGGTGACCATTATTCATATAA
>NW_027104766.1:4044-4943 GCF_000696795.3 Halyomorpha halys
GAAAAATTAATTTCAAGGCGATTTCCACCATCAGGATACACAGATCAAAAATTCCCTAATGAAATTGTTTTAAAACCTGATTTACAGTCAGAATCCATATTAAAAATTATGTCATCCTATTAGAAATTCTATTTATACTGGAGAAGATTAGGAAATTAACTATACACCGTAAAGGTCATAACTGTACTCCCATTCATCGCGTAACTAATTATAGAATTTCCAGTGGGATCATATATTTTCTTTTACGGATTAGTGAAAGTGAATTAGATTTGACAATGTGCGTGCAAACGGTGTAAAAAAAAAAAGTTTTACATAAGAATCCAATATCATAAACTGAGTTTCCTCGACATCCCGATTAAACGGCTGTCATGAGATGAAGAATTAATAAACAAATCTCACATAAATCTGTTGCAACTAAAGAAAAATCAAATCAAAATCCAAAAAAATGGAGAGATAAGGAGGGTGAACATATGTAGACAGTGTTACGCAAACAATAAGTTCATTTACTAATTACAAAAAAAAAAATGCAATTTCGATTACTTTGGTTAAACTATAATATTATTATAATTAGAGTGATTCATTAAGTAGTTAAAGTTAATAATCACAATTGTAGTTTCATTCCCTTGTTTCAAATAACAGTAATTGAAAAGGAATTGTAATAGCTATTACTTTTTGCCCAACTCTGGTACTGGGACACTCAGTATATATTACACAATATCTTAACAATCTTCGATTGTTTAAATTAATTAAACTCATACCACTATGTAAAACAGTACCAAGGCCAGTACGTAACCAAGAACAATTAATACAATAATTAACTGTTAAATATTCTCACTGCTTTTAAATAATCTACCTCAAAAAGTACAAAGTCCAAAATTATTCACAACACATAATCATCC
>NW_027104766.1:11003-11354 GCF_000696795.3 Halyomorpha halys
GTTCGTCAGAGAAAGTGTTGATACTGTCAATGAACAGGAAAATCTGAAGAGGCAATGGATACAAGTGGTTCGAGTCTAGTAAAGACCCTCAGGTGGTGTCAAACATGAGAAAAGGGGCTTAAGGGCAAGCCAGGGGATAGAGCAATGAGAATCCAATAAGGAAGAATGGACCTAAAGGTAACACTCTCTGGTATCCAAAGGGGGAGGGTAGCCTGAGGGAGGTGCTGGAAGAAGGAAAGCGTGACACTTCGAGCTCGAGAGGGAATAAAGGCACATCGAAGAATGCGCTATTCATGTTTTGAACATTATCTCTGAGATGTCACTACCTACCATGGTATGCATCCACACCAA
>NW_027104767.1:0-4879 GCF_000696795.3 Halyomorpha halys
CCTCGATCAGCTGATCCCCTCAGTCAGCTGACATCGAAATAACAGCTGACTCATACCGTAACTTATATATATATAGTATATAATTTAACCGTGAGCTGTAGATAAATTTAAAAAACAAAACAACATCTATGTTGACCTACCAACGTAAACATTGCTCCAAGATGTCAAACAATTCGTGATGCTGAGTGTGGCATACCATTGGTAGTGCAAAGTGCGAAAAGGTTGTGTGAGAAAAAGTACACCTTCCGATTGGAGGCTATAAAGATCGGTTGAAAAATTATTAAAGGTTTTTTTACCCCACTATTCCTGTTATTCTGCGTTAAACTTGCCCCAATTTTTATTGCTAGAATGCTTCTTCTCGAAGTATAAAGGTGTGTGATCTTGAAGTTGTTAAAATTCTCTCTGTGATTAAGAATCATTTATCAATTTTAATTATTAATCTCCTTCATAGAAATTTCCGAAAAAGTAACTGAGGAAAACTTTGTACCAGAAATTAACGATACTTTGCTCTGAAGCCTTTGATAATGTACTCTCAGTAGAACTAAGAAAGGCATTACAAGATAAAGGAATTCCAATTAACTTGACTTAGGCAATCTTTAGCATGTATCAAAAAGTATGCGGGATAGTCAGAATAAAATGGAAACGGGAGTAAAGCGAGGGGATAGCCTAAGCCCATTACTGTTAGCTATATACATGGCAAAATAATATATTTCTAATCAGGTAATAATAACCCTTCCAATCAGATGTTTCTATTTTTCCTTTTTTCTCCTCCAGTTATACATAAAATTCTTTAATATATTGTATTTATCCATTGTTTGATATTGCTAATAAGGAGAACTATTTTTTTTTTTTTTTTTTATTAAATAAACAAAATTAGAGTTACTTTAGAGAAAGATATTTTAAAAAATTCGTCATTGAGGAAAGTACCCTAGCTGATGATAAAGACTAATCAAATGTTCATTGACATGGTGAGTTTAATAAAATCGTTAGACCCGTTTTCGAGAATCAAGAAAAATCGATTCTTTAGAGTGGATCGGTCGATTTTATCGAAAAAATTGCTGTCACATCCCAGGGACATATTTGGAAATAAATGACAGATGGTAATAGTGTCTATTTTATTTCTCATCATCAGTGGTAGCTTAAAAAATGATAACGCTGTCATAGATTTTGATGAAGTTTAATGGGAGATATGCAGTACTAACAAGAATACAACCCTTGAGAAACGATTATAATATTATCAGCTAAGCTAAATTAAAATTTAAAAAATCTCTTAATCACACCAATACTTGCCAAGTCCTGCTATCTTATAGCCAACATCTGAAAACTAACAAGTATAGTGCATCTAAGATGAGTTTGTCTGTAGGAGAAGGAACTCGCGCATCCCCACCCCCTCTAGTTCCTTCTTCCCTCCACACAATAACAAACCTCCCCCTCCGGGAACAAACCAAGAGGCAGTCCGGAACTTGGTAACGCCCAACCAGTTCAGGATTAGATAGGTACTTTGGAACACATTTATCCCCCTATTCTTGGTCTCCTAAGTTACGAATACAGGAGGTTACTTGTTTCTTTAGGTTATACTTTATCTTTGATCGTGATTGTTTCTTGTTTTACTTTGTAGCCAAATATTTTACAACTCTGTTCTGACTTGCTATTTAAGAACGCAGTATCTTCCAAAAAGTCATTTTTGCGATTTGATAATCATTGTGTTAAGAAAAATACTGCCTCTTTCTAATTCTAAATTTGTTTCACAGAACAGTGCAACAGTTTTCTTAGTTATTATTATAAAATGCAGTATAGTTGGTCCGAGAATGGGATTAAGTTATGATAAATGCATTAATTTACTTAATAGAGAAAACATGGATTGGACCACTCTCAGCCTCTGTTTTCCTGAATTTAAATACTTTCATCATAATTACGTTTTTGGTTTTAGAGTGGATAGTTTTCCCTCTACCTAGTTTACTTGACATGGTAAACTCATAATCTTGTGATATTAATGAAAAATAGTTTTGAAAAAACTGATACAAGGAATTTCTATTAGTAAAGCTGCAGAAGTAGGTAGAGAGAGGAAAGGTTAGGAAAGATAGTCCAGTCATCTGAGTAGGTCTGTAACAACAACCACTTCTGATAATTCAGAACAGAGCATGTGCAGTACAGGATTTGAGAGGGATAACACGCACTAAGCATGCACCTTACAGTCAGAAGTGTTTGTTGGAAAATACTTAATGGAGAGAAGAGTGTGGAGTTGGGTGGGGAACGTTGACCACTGCGGATCTCTCCCTTCACTTTACCATTTTGTTATTTTAGCAGCTGAACAACAGGAGTAGTCGACGAATAGTAAAAGTTTAGCCAAACTTCAGTAAGCAACTGAACCGAATAGAAGTTTACAAATAATAGAATGCTAGCAATACAGATACCTTATTGTAAGGGATGGCTAATGGAAATGTAGTTCACAATTAGAAATAAGAAGATCTGCTAGGTCTTTTTATATATGATATTGATCAACTTTAATGGTCGCTAAAAATAAATTATAGCTGAAGGATAATGTATTGCGAATCGATAGCCAATCTCAACTAAACTCTAATATTTGAACTTGAGGCTTCATTTTGCTATCACATGGTTGATATTAAATATATTATTACTATGTAAATAAAAACATAAGGAGAAAAGACCAACAAGTACCATCCAATAAAAAATTAAAGTAAACCGATAAGCATATTAAATTAAAAATAAAAATGATCTTACCTCGGCCCTATAATTTTCCGCCATTTCCACTTATAAATATTATTTAAAATTATTTACAAAGACAAAAGAGGCTTAAGTTCATTAATCCACTTTTATCATATGTCCATAAAAGCCTTCGGTTGTTTTCTTCCCTAATTTTATCGGGTAAAAGTAATTATAGCTATAAAAATCCCTCAAGGGTGCTCGATACTTGTTGTTTAATTTATTTTCCTCAAACAGATATTATATGGGTGATTGTCGAAATATATTCTAGTTATATCAGCCATAATCCAACAAAGAAATATCCTTTAGTAGCACATGTGTGAACTATTAAACCAAATTTATACAATATTAAAATGTTTAAAACCACTCGAGGCCCAACCACCCACTTATGCTCCAATTCACAACCTACTCCTAAGGAACATTCTTGAGACCAACCAGAATATATGGAATCCTAATAATAATATCAGAAATCCCGATGGCTCCCTATCCACTGATTGGTATACCAAACCTACCTATTCTGGCAGACTCCACAACAAAGAATCGACTTAAAAACCGCATTTCCCAGCACAAAACTTCTATCAACATCTGTAACCCATGTGCCTATGAATTGTCAGAACACGCTTTAAACCTCAATCTTGTTTTTAACTTAGATAATACTTCAATTCTTGCTGATGTATCCAACCATAAAAAACGCTTTATCTTGGAGTCCATTCACGTAAATTTAACAGAGAATTCCGTCAATCATAAAGCCCATGAAGACTGCATCTCCCTTTTTTATTTTCTAAACCTCTTTATTTATATATATTAACAAGTACAGATATATAATATAATACCGCATCTCCCTGATACATTTTAAAACTTATAAAACCCCCACAATTCTTATGCTCTCTACGTTTTGCATTTCAGAAGCCCACTTTCCTGTCATGTCTTTTATTCTGGTTTTATTTTCTAAATTATTGTTTTATTTTATTTTCAAAACTCTAAAATGGTTTTATTTCCTAAATCCTCACCCCTATTCTTAATTTAATTATATTTTATGTATACTATCCTTTCTTATTCTTCTACGAGGGTGGTTTGAAAAGTTTTCGGAATCACCGCTAGATGTCAGTGCTAGAGCAACGAGCGCAATCATCACACATCCTTCGTGAGTGAACACATGGCGTGAGTAGTAGTGACGACTCTTTGTTGTTGTTTTATGCGTAGTGATTTTTGACAGTGGAAAAAACTGAAATTCCAGCAGTGATGAAGTACTTTGTAAAGAAAGGTATGAAAGCAAAGGTAATTCAAGCCGACTTTCAGAACACACTGGGGAAATCTGCTCCTTCATATTCAACTCTTGCCTAGTGGACCAGCGAGTTTAAATTTAGTCGGGAGAGCATAGATGATGATCCGCGTAGTGGACGGCCAAAAAGTGCTACGACCCCAGAATTTATCGCAATAGTACATAAAAAGGTCATGGAGGATCGTTGACTGAAAGTGCGCGAGATTGCTGAAGCTGTAGGGATGTCATCTAAATATATATATATCATATTTTAACCGAAGAATTGGGAATGAAAAAATTATCCGCAAGATGGGTGCCACGGCCCTTGACATTGGAGATTGGAAATGACCGAACGAAATCTCGCCCGTTTTCAGCGCAACCAACAAGATTGTTTGCGCCGGTTTGTGACTACAGATGAAACTTGGGTCCACTAATATACCCCACAGACAAAGCAGTGGAAACATGGTGAGTCACCACCACCAAAGAAAGCAACGGCAGTACGTTCGGCCAGAAAGATCATGGCCTCAGTTTAAAAAAATGTATGCTGATAGATTATCTTCCTACTGGCTAAACAATTACGGGCCAATACTTTGCAAACCTCCTAGTCCAACTACAGGAAAAGATACACGAAAAAATGACTGGTTTGGCAAGGAAAAAAGTCATTTTAGTCTCAAAACATTTTTATTCTATTTATAAGTCCGACGTTTCGGCCAATTCAGCTATCCTCAGGAACAATCTATTACAAACAGCTTTTATTACACAACAATTTCAAACAATTAACAATATTATTTATAATTTATCTTACCTTAATACAATTTTAGAACTAAATCATTTATAAAACAACTTCATGCAGGCTACTTTGCCCATATAAATTATTTCTTGTTTGTTTACTAT
>NW_027104767.1:5019-7551 GCF_000696795.3 Halyomorpha halys
TATATAATTTCGTCTCCCCTATTATATATATTATCATTTATTATCTTTCTAATTTTAATATTTTCTTTAATTTTTTATACTGTTTACTTTGAAATCATTTTCATATGTAACGTACTTATCTGCTAATCGCTACTCCTTCCAATACAAACGGTCCACTCAGCTATTCATTTTCTTCCTTTATTCTCATCCCCCTTTTTCCATCTCTTAGTTTGTACTTTCTTTTATGCCCAAGCAATGCCCATTAAAAATAGCCGACATTGAGAAACATTTCAGAAGCCTCTTTCAAAAAGAGAATCTCCGCAAACGTGCGGATTATGAGAAAGGCGCCCAATTTGGGATTGAAAGGATGCCAAATTTGATGTCCATAGTTAGTCGGATGGTGAAGAGGGCTATCAAGTCGACATCGTTGGACTTATCGCCGGGGCCGGATGGTGTGTTGGTCCGCACAATTTAATACTTCGAAGTAACACACATCATCAAGTATATTGTGGAGATCATGCTGAAGGTGGGATATGTACCAGAGCCTCTACGTCAAGGGCGTACAATATTGGTCTACATGGGAAAGGGAGACCCAAAAAGTATTTCCTCCTAGAGGCCAATAACAATATATTCGATTGTGCGCCGAATCATCTAAAAGGTTCTGGATATTGAATTGAGAAAACAGGTCACCTTTAGCAAAAGTCAAAGGGGCTTCTTCAAAGGTCTGCTGGGAGCAAATGTAAAAGGGCCGGAATCATCGACGCGATCATAAAAGATGCCAAAAATAGGAAAAAAGATTCCCCGGTAGTTTTTCTGGACGTGGTTGATGCTTTTGACAACTGGTCATGGACAGATAGTGAGCTCGCTGGAGGCAAGAGGTGTGTCATCCGACCTTAAAAATGCGATTGCGGCTCTCCTAACCACAAATAAGATAAAGATCAATATAGGAACACACACGACTAGCCAGATCAGTGTCTTGCGGGGGGTGCCTCAGGAAGGGCCCTTTTCCCCTTCCCTGTACAACCTAGCAATCGATCATTTGTACCGCGAGCTCTGTGATCAGGAGTTTGCCAATAAGTTTGGATATGACCTGAAAAGTGACCAAGAGAGTGTGGTCCTCATAGGGGTTCGCGGACGATCAGGCTGTAACGGCGCGCGACAGGGGTTCTGCGGAAAGAATAATAAATAGTGTCCTGAGGCTGCTCGCAGAGATTGGTTTGGCAATTAATGCAAAGAAAAGTGAGGGTATCATATTGGACAAAGGAGGTCAACAAAGCTCTCCCTTGAGAATAAAGAGCTCATCCAAACGGCAAAAGCCGAAGACACCATCAAATATCTTGGATGTAAATTCTTGGGAGAGCTAATATTTGGAGAAGAGGTGGTGACAAAGCTAAATAATAACCTTGATAAATTGGTGAGCTCATGCCTCCTCAAACCGGAACAAAAGAGCAACGTTGTCAACCAGTACTTGTTCTCGGGCCTTGTTTACCCTCTCCAGGCTGCTCCCCTTACAAAGATACGTTCTGCGATATTGGAGGGCATTGATACCAATATCCGCAGGAGTATCAAGGCCATCATTGGGCTCCCCGCTAACACCTCGTCGGCGATGCTGTACGCACCCAGGAGGTATCGAGGACTCCAATACAGCATTGGTCCATTGTCCACCAACTGTCGAATGTTCCGGATGCCCTATTCCAGTCTATATTAAGTTACGAAGCCGAAATTGCGGCATGTGCTGATAGACTTGGGGTGGATAGGGGCAACCAAAGTGTGAGAGCTCTACGACAGTCGTTGCGTGAGAATGCTTTCGAAGAATGGGCCAGTTGCAGATGGCAGGGTATCGGTGTTCGCCATTTCAAAGAGACCCTGAAAGCTAGTATTTGATATGTATGTGACAAGCAGGTGCTCTCGGGGTCAGAATGGGTGAACGCCCTGAAACTTAATATCAACTACGCACCCCTGCGTGGAGTCCCAGGAGCCAGTGGACAGCAAGGTGAAGTTGGGTCCCTCTAATATATTATATATCAGATTCAGGCAGATGAAGAGACCTCCTGGAAGGTCATCAAAGAAAGATTAAAGAAGGCATTTGGAGGAGGACGGTGGACCCCAGAGGAGGATGTATTCATGATGTTCAGAGAAATGAAAAAAACCGAGACAGTCTAATGGTCAGTATGCCACAGAACTCCTAGCACGCTATAACAGAATTCAAGACAAATTCAGCGAGATGTTGGAGACGATCCAAGTACAGGGTCGAATGCAATTCCTATCCACGGTACTGAAGATTCAGTTGGCAAAAGAACTAGGGAGGAAAGAGGGAATGCCGAGATACCGCTCGTTTGTGGAATGTGCTCAAGATCTGGTATGGTAGAAGAGAGAGAAATAGTAACACGGAAAATAGAAGGAGCCAAATTAAACCAAGAAAGAATGTTCGGCGGGAGGGCCGCAAGTGCCATTGGTGTGGTAAAACTGGACACCTGGTAGCACAATGTCCCCGCACCCGATGTTTTGAATGTGGGACAGAGGGACATATAGCACGACAGTATCCCTATATGT
>NW_027104767.1:9008-9830 GCF_000696795.3 Halyomorpha halys
TTTAGTAAGAACGAGATTGAACACTTGCGACACTTGAATAGCGTGTTCCAGAGAATAAGACATTGTCGGGAGAAAAGTCAGCGCTGGGGCAGGAACAAATAAAATTTCTGGGTCACACAATTTCTAAGGAGAGACTTAAACCAGACCCGGATAAAGTTTCAGTAATCCAGAAAATGGCAGTACCTAGTGACATAAAAGGAATTCGGAGGTTGTTGGGGTCTCTAAATTATTACAGAAGGTTTGTTCCAGAAATGGCGGAGTATCTCGTTCCACTCAACAACCTACTCAAGAAAGGGAGGAAGATGATCGTCACCCCGATGATGGAGTGAGAATATCAGACGGCGCATGGAGAGGTTGCAGCAAGAGCCGGTACTAACGTTTCCAGATTTTAATCGGAAATTCACGATTACCACTGATGCGAGTGGGTATGCGCTAGGAGCGGTGCTGTCTCAGGAGGGTGATGGGGGAGAGCGCCCAGTGGCGTAGGCCAGCAGGCGCCTTACGGAGACGGAAATATAGATGTAGCGCATGGAGCGAGAACTCTTGGGAATAGTGTGGGCCGTCGATCACTTTAGACCATATGTGTTCGGCAGGAGGTTCAAGATACACACTGACCACAGACCACTCCAGTGGGTGGGAAAACTAAAGGAATCATCAGCTAGGATAACTCGTTGGAAGGAGCTTCTAGCACAATATAACATGGAAGGTTATATATAAACTGGGCAAAGAAAATGTGGTGGCCGATTAGTTTTCTCGAGCCATAACCACGAACGCCGTGGAACAAGAAAATGGGGAACCGTCTGGTGTCATGAGGGATTGGAC